>NC_092250.1:21031616-21041616 GCF_036320965.1 Panulirus ornatus | reverse complement strand
AGTTTGTATGTTCTATGAAGGTGCGCGTTCATATGCACTTTGCTCGTATATATATCATTACAATAATCGCCGTCTCCCGAGTTAGTGAGGTAGCGCAAGGAAACAGACGAGGGATGGCCCGACCCACCCACATACACATGTATGTACATAAACGTCCACACACACACATATACATACCTACACATTTCAGTGCATACATACATATACATACACAGACATATACATATATAAACATGTGCATAATTCATACTTACTGCCTTCATAGCATCCCTCCCCCCTTCAGCGAGGTAGTGCTGGGAAAAGACAACAAAGGCCACACTCGTTCACACTCCGTCTCTATCTGTCATGTGTAATGCACCAAAACCACAGCTCCCTTTCCACATCCAGTCCCCACAGACCCTTCCATGGTTTACCCCAGACGCTACATGCCCTGGTTCAATCCATTGACAGCATGTCGACCCCGGTATACCACATCGTTCCAATTCACTCTATTCCTTGCACGCCTTTCATCCTCCTGTATGTTCAGCCCCGATCGCTCAAAATCTCTTTCACTCTATCCTTCCACCTCCAATTTGGTCGTCCGCTTCTCCTTCTTCCATCCACCTCTGACACATGTATCCTCTTTGTCAATCTTTCCCTACTCATTTTTTCCATGTGTCCAAACCATTTCAACACACCCTCTTCTGCTCTCTTAACCACACTCTTTTTATTACCACACATTTCTCTTACCCATTCATTACTTACTCGATCAAACCACATCACACCACATATTGCCTCAAACATTTCATTTCCAACACATCCACCCTCCTTCGCACAATTCGATCTATAGCCCACGCCTCGCAACCATATAACATTGCTGGAACCACTATTCCTTCAAACGTACCCATTTTTTGCTCTCCGAGATAATATTCTCGCCTTCCACACATTCTCCAACTCTCCCAGAACCTTCGCCCCCTCCCCCACCCTTTGACTCGCTTCTGCTTCCGTGGTTTCATCCGCTGCTAAATCCACTCCCAAATATCTAAACTCCAGCTTTTCTCCATTTAAACTTACCTCCCAATTGACTTATCCCTCAACCCTACTGTACCTAATAACATTACTCTTATTCACATTTACTCTCAGCTTTCTTCTTTCACACACTTTACTAAACTCAGTCACCAGCTTCTGCAGTTTCCCACCCGAATCAGCCACTAGCGCTGTATCATCAGCGAACAACAACTGACTCACTTCCCAATACCTCTCATCCACGACATACTGCATATTTGCCCCTCTCTCAAAAACTCTTGCATTCACCTCCCTAACAACCTCATCCATAAACAAATTAAACAACAATGAAGACATCATGCACCTCTGCCGCAAACCGACATTTACTGGCAACCAATCACGTTCCTCTCTTCCTACACGTACACATGCCTTACATCCTCGATAAAAACTTTTCACTGCTTCTAGCAACTTGCCTCCCACACCATATACTCTTAATACCTTCCACAGAGCATCTCTATCAACTCTATCATATTCCTTCTCCAGATCCATAAATGCTACATACAAATCTATTTGCTTTTCTAAGTATTTCTCACATACATTCTTCAAAGCAAACACCTGATCCACACATTCTCTACCACTTCTGAAACCACACAGCTCTTCCCCAATCTGATGTTCTGTACATGCCTTCACCCTCTTAATCAATACCCTCCCATGTAATTTCCCAGGAATACTCAACAAACTTATACCTCTGTAATTTGAACAATCACCTTTATCCCCTTTGCCTTTGTACAACGTCACTATGCACGCATTCCGCCAATCCTCAGGCACTTCACCATGAACCATACATACATTGAATATACTTACCAAACAGTCAACAACACAGTCACCCCTTTTTTAAATAAATTCCACTTCAGTACCATCCAGACCTGCCGCCTTGCCGGCTTTCATCTTCCGCAAAGCTTTCACTACCTCTTCTCTGTTTAACAAACCATTCACCCTGAACCTTTCACTTCGTACACCACCTGGACCAAAACATCCTATATCTGCCACTCTATCATCAAACATATTCAACTATAGTCACTTCCTCTCCTTCTCACTTCACCACTACTTGCTATCATCTTCCCATTAGCCCCCTTCACCGGTGTTCCCATTGTCTTACGCACTTTATTTACCTCCTTCCCTAAGCATCTTTTTATTCTCCCTAAAATTTAACGATACTCTCTCACCCCAACTCTCATTAGCCCTCTTTTTCACCTCTTGCACCTTTCTCTTGTCCTCCTGCCTCTTTCTTTTATACATCTCCCAGTCATTTGCACTATTTCCCTGCAAAAATCGTCCAAATGCCTCACTCTTCTCTTTCACTAACACTCTTACTTCTTCATCCCATCACTCACTACCCTTTCTAATCTGCCCACCTTCCACCTTTCTCATGCTAAAGGCATCTTTTGCGCAAGCCATCACTGCTTCTCTAAATGCATCCCATTCGTCCCCCACTCCCCTTACGTCATTTTCTCTCACCTTTTGCCATTCTGCACTGAATCTCTCCTTGTACTTCCTCACACAAGTCTCCTTTCCAAGCTCACTTACTCTCACCACTCTCTTCACCCCAACATTCTCTCTTCTTTTCTGAAAACCTCTACAAATCTTCACCTTCGCCTTCACAAAATAATGATCTGACATCCCTCCAGTTGCCCCTCTCAGCTCATTAACATCCAGAATTCTCTCTTTCACGCGTCTATCAATCACCCGTAATCCAATAATGTTCTCTGGCCAACTCTGCTACTTCCATACGTATACTTATGTATATCTCTTTTTAAACCATATGTATATATATATATATATATATATATATATATATATATATATATATATATATATATATATATATATATATGTATATATATGTCTCCATGGTTGTTTAATTTGTTTATGGATGGGGTTGTTAGGGAGGTGAATGCAAAAGTTTTGGAAAGAGGGGCAAGTATGAAGTCTGTTGAGGATGAGAAAGCTTGGGAAGTGAGTCAGTTGTTGTTCGCTGATGATGCAGCGCTGGTGGCTGATTCATGTGAGAAACTGCAGAAGCTGGTGACTGAGTTTGGTAAAGTGTGTGAAAGAAGAAAGTTAAGAGTAAATGTGAATAAGAGCAAGGTAATTAGGTACAGTAGGGTTGAGGGTCAAGTCAATTGGGAGGTAAGTTTGAATGGAGAAAAACTGGAGGAAGTAAAGTGTTTTAGATATCTGGGAGTGGATCTGGCAGCGGATGGAACCATGGAAGCGGAAGTGGATCATAGAGTGGGGGAGGGGGCGAAAATCCTGGGAGCCTTGAAGAATGTGTGGAAGTCGAGAACATTATCTCGGAAATCAAAAATGGGTATGTTTGAAGGAATAGTGGTTCCAACAATGTTGTATGGTTGCGAGGTGTGGGCTATGGATAGAGTTGTGCGCAGGAGGGTGGATGTGCTGGAAATGTTTGAGGACAATGTGTGGTGTGAGGTGGTTTGATCGAGTAAGTAACGTAAGGGTAAGAGAGATGTGTGGAAATAAAAAGAGCGTGGTTGAGAGAGCAGAAGAGGGTGTTTTGAAATGGTTTGGGCACATGGAGAGAATGAGTGAGGAAAGATTGACCAAGAGGATATATGTGTCGGAGGTGGAGGGAACGAGGAGAAGTGAGAGACCAAATTGGAGGTGGAAAGATGGAGTGAAAAAGATTTTGTGTGATCGGGGCCTGAACATGCAGGAGGGTGAAAGGCGGGCAAGGAATAGAGTGAATTGGATCGATGTGGTATACCGGGGTTGACGTGCTGTCAGTGGATTGAATCAGGGCATGTGAAGCGTCTGGTGTAAACCATGGAAAGCTGTGTAGGTATGTATATTTGCGTGTGTGGACGTATGTATATACATGTGTATGGGGGTGGGTTGGGCCATTTCTTTCGTCTGTTTCCTTGCGCTACCTCGCAAACGCGGGAGACAGCGACAAAAAAATATATATATATATATATATATATATATATATATATATATATATATATATATATATATATATATATATATATTTTCTTTCTTTCAAACTATTGGCCACTTCCCGCGTTAGCGAGGTAGCGCCAAGAACAGAGGACTGGGCCTCTGAGGGAATATTCTCACTTGGCCCCCTTCTCTGTTCCTTCTTTTGGAAAATCAAAAAAAAAAACAAAAACGAGAGGGAGGATTTCCAGCCTCCCGCTCCCTCCCCTTTTAGTAGCCTTGTACGACACGCAGGGAATACGTGGGAAATATTCTTTCTCCCCTATCCCCAGGGATTATATATATATATATATATATATATATATATATATATATATATATATATATATATATATATATATATATATATATATATATATTCCAATCCCTGGGGATAGGGGATTAAGAATACTTCCCACGTATTCCCTGCATGTCGTAGAAGGCGACTAAAAGGGGAGGGAGCTGGGGGCTGGAAATCCTCCCCTCTCTTTTTTTTTAAATTTTCCAAAAGAAGGAACAGAGGGGGCCAGGTGAGGATATTCCAAAAAAGGCCCAGTCCTCTGTTCCTAACGCTACCTCGCTAACGCGGGAAATGGCGAATAGTTTAAAAGAAAGAAAGAAAATATATATTCCTATGAGTCCACGGGGAAAATGAAACACGATAATGTTCCCAAGTGCACTTTCGTGTAATAATCACATCATCAGGGGAGACACAAGAGAGAAATATAACAAGCAGTTGATATACAACGAAGAGACGTAGCGAGGACGCCATTTGGTAAACATGTGATTGTCCAAGACAGACAACGAGTGTATCATAAACGATTTCTTATTATGTGGACAAGAAGGGGAATTGTTTACAAATTTTATCAACAATAACGTTATCCAATTTTATAGACCTTTTATAATATTAAGATTATAAATCTTTCTGTATTTGATAATAGAAGATTCAAAGATATTTCTCGTGGTGCTGGTGTTAGAGTTAATAACTGAGATGGCAATACTCCAGTCAATTCAATGATCATAGTTTTTAGCATGATTAAACAGGGCATTTGATTCTTGTCCTGTTCTTATACTATATTTATGTTCCTTAAGTCTAACAGAAAGATCCTTACCAGTCTGCCCAACATAAAACTTATTACGATTTCTACATGGCACTTTATATATGCATCCAGGAAAATTTTCTGGTGAGTTTCTGATTAAGATATTCTTTATAGTATTATTGTTGCTGAAGGCAACATTTATATTAAAGGATTTAAGCAACATGGGAAGTAAAGTAAAATTATCATTAAAAGGGAGAACTAAAAGATTCTTTGTGTCAATGGGAGGTTTGGGCTCAACTCTAAAAAATGATTTCTTTGCTAACTTAAGGGATTTATCAATGAAAGATCTAGGGTACTTTAACTTAGATCCAATAAAATGTATCTTCTCAAACTCATCATCAATAAACTATGGACTGCAAATACGTAATACCCTAAGGAACATAGATTGAAATGATGATAATTTAACTCTGTCATGTTGACATGAGTAATAATGGATATAATTTAACTCTGTCATGTTGAGATGAGTAATAATGGATATATGAGCATACATTGGTGGGTTTTCTGCATATGCTAAACTTAAACTTGTTTCCTTACCTATGGATCATGAAATCTAAAAATGGCAACATACCATTATTTTCATTTTCAACAGTATGTTGGGCAGACTGGTAAGGATATTTCTGTTCGACTTAAGCTACATAAGTATAGTACAAGAACAGGACAAGAATGAAATGCCTTGTTTAATCACATTAAAACTATGATCATTGTATTGACTGGAGTAATGCCATCTCTGTTATCAATTCTAACTCCAGTACCACGAGAAATATCATTGAGTCTTTTATTATTGAATACACAAAGAATTATAATCTTATTATAAGTGAAGGTCTATACAAATTGAATAACTTTGTTGTTGATGAATTTGTAAGCAGTTCCCCTTCTTGTCCACATAAAATAAGTTTATGATACGCTCGTTGTCTACCTTAGACAATCACATGTTTACCAAATGGCGTCCTAGCTACGTCTCTTCGTTGTATATCATCTGACTATCATATTTCTCTCTTGTGTCTCCCCTTTTGATGTGATTATTACACGAAAGTGCACTTGGGAACTTATCGTGTTTCATTTTCCCCGTGGACTCATAGGAATATACTTGATCGCGCGCAAGATTTTGACGCCGTTTCCCGCGTCAGCGAGGTAGTACCTAGAAACAGAGGAAGAATGGCCCCTCCATTCATATACACATACATATACATAAACACCTCATACACGCACATATACATACATATACATATCAACATATACACATACACATACACAGACATATACATATATATACATGCATATATTCGTACTTGTTTAGCTTCATCCATTCCTGTCGCAGGAAACAGCATCGCTACCCTCTGCTTCAGCGAGGTAGCGTCAGGAAAACAGACAATAAAGGACACATTCGTTCACACTCAGTCTCTAGCTGTCATGTGTAATGCTCCGAAACCACAGCTTCCTACCCACATCCAGGCCTCTCAGACCTTCCCAGATGTGTCTCATGCCCTGGTTCAGTCCATTGACAACACGTCGACCCCGGTATGCCACATCATTCCAATTCACTCTATTCCTCGCACGCCTTTCACCCTCCTGTATGTTCAGGCCTCGATTGCTCAAAATCTTTACACTCTATCCTTCCACCTCCAATTTGGTCTCCAAGAATCAACAATTTTCAGAGAGAACTTTTGGAAGAAGGTTGATAATGTGAAAAAACCAAAAAGAACAAATGGGAATGGTGAAGGGGTAAATGGGGAAGTGATGACAGGCAGTAATGAGGTGAAGGGATGAAGTTAGTACTATGAAGGACTGCTGAATGTGTGACGTTAGGGTGGCATATGGAGGATGTTTGAATTGGGAAGGTATGCAAAGTGAGAGAATCATGGTTAGTGGTTAGGTGAAAAGGAAGATAAAATGCATAAGATAAAATGTGGCTAAGCGGCTTGATGATATTGCAGTCGAGTTTCCTTGTGTGTGAGACACCATTCATACCAAATGACAGAGGGAGATATGGTGGAGTGTCAGCAAACACTGGTAAATAAACTACACAAGAACACGAGCGGTAGGTGACTGTGATGGTTTGCCTTGACGACCTGACTTAAAGTCACAAAGTGCAAACCCTTCACAATGCAAGTTAATAAGGAAGACCAATGTGTAGCTACTGGCTAGCTGGAAGATGGCTGGCTGTGCTGCTCCGGTGTAGCGACCTCTCAAGAAACCTGTAGACGACAGCAGTACAACTACATGATCCAGCACACTACAGTCATTCAGTAGTGAACTTTCGCGTTGCCAAGAGTTAACAATAGTAATGATAATAATGATAATAATAATAATAACAATGATAATAATGATAATGATAATGATAATGATAATGATAATAATGATAATAATAATGATAATGATAATAATGATGATAATAATAATCTATTCTTAGACTGTAGTGTCAAATGCGCATTATAGCTAAGAATTGTAAAACAATGACTATCTTATGAAGTACAGATTTAGCATACTAATTAGAAAATACTGAGTAAAGGACTGATGTTAATGTCTAAAGTTTACGTACCTGTATTTATGTTTCCAAAATAGACTTTAAGCATTATGATTTATGTTTCGAGGATTGGTAGGAGTACTTGAACTACAACTTCTGACATCACGGGTATAACTATGTTGGAGAAGCTGGCGTTTGTCCTGATGGTGGGGAAGAGGTGGGACTTGCTTCTCTGGGAATGAGAGTGGAGGCGCCGCCAGGTAAGGAGGTTACTCGGTCCGCCTCACTGCTAAAGAACCTTTCCTCAAGCTTAGCACTGCTCATTTAGCCTTCCCCACACCTCACTTCACAAACATAATAAATGTTTTGGTTGGCTCCCTTACCGCTACGCAAGACCAACTTGAAGAGTTTCGGATCATTTTGGGTTCTAGTCTTTACCGGGAAGCGCAGTAGAAACTGTAATAGCTTGCAGTGTTTCGCTCGTATAGGTTCCTTGAGCATGCAATCGACACTATGAATGGGTTGGTCAGAACGGAACAAGTGAGCATCGGCGAGGCATCACAGGCGATTACATCCTCACAAAAGCGATCAGATCCCACCCCCAAGGCTTGATTAGAATTTCTTTTGTCCGTTATCTAATCACTTCAGGTTCAATAGGAAGAGTTATTCTTTCTAATGTATAGCTGGGAGGAATGTTGAGCTTCTAATGGTACACAAACCCTTAAGGTGTATAATTTTATTTTGATAACGAGTTTAAGTTCTCAGCGTAGGATCCCAACGGAACATGAGAAAGTGATATAGTAATACAGAATGAAAAAGTTATATATCAGAATAATTTAGTAATACAGTAAAGCATTTTAATACAAAACACACGTAGGATTTTACAAACCTTGATAACAGAATTTGAGTATATAAAAAAGAGAAAACTAAATATTCTTTCATATAGAAAGAATAAATGTTTTATTACAGTCATGTGTTTATCCTTACGGTTGGATAAGAAAAATTATCTGTCATTACCATTGAACCAGTTACCACAACCACTTATCTCAAGCCCCTTCCATGACTACCATCATACCAGCCAACACTGCCAGGTAAACAGCCGTCATCACCACTAAACCAAACATCACCAACACAAAGACCGCCACCAATCACACCAACGCCACCACAAAACTATCCATAAGAACCATCATTAAACCAATCACCACAACCACTAAACTAGTAGCCAACACCACCACAAACCAGCTATAACAACCATCATTAAACCAATCATCACAACCATTAAGCTAGCCAACACCACCACAAACCAGCCATCATCACCACTAAATCAACCATCATTGCCACCACGAAGTTAATCTGTTATGTAACAACTATCACTAAACCTACCTTCAAAACCGCTAAACTAGCAAATACATCCACTAAACCACTAATCATCACCACCAATCTAGTTAACAGTTCCACCATTAAACTATCAGCATCCCCATCACCAATGAGTCAGTCACTACCATCACCAAACTAGTCAACACCAACCTTAAACCAGTCATCATCACCACCAACATTACCACCAGTAAACCAATTGTCATTACCACGACTAGATCAGCATTATCACTACCACTAGATCACTTGCTGAACTAGTAAAGACCATCACAAAGCAGTCATCACGACAGCAATCATCACTACCAATATACCATCCATCCTCCTACCAGAAGGGAGGAGTTAGTAACCATCACTGTTACAACATTAACCATTACTATCAGTAATAGCTATATAAACCTTCACCAGTAATAGATAAGCCAATATTACTGATAAACCAGTCAACACCACTATCACTTAACAAGCCATCGCCATCATCAATATACAAGCCATCATCACCACAACTAAACTTGGAGTGAAGAGGGTTATGGAAACGTAAGAAAACTGTGCTTTACTGAATGAGTTCAGAGGTGGTATAGCTTGAGATAAGATGCTGCAGTTTAGGTAACAAGATGGAAACATCCTGTACCAGGAGCAACTGTGTCAGAAGAGACAGACGTGTGTGTTGCATCCTATCTCTCGAGGTGCAGCTACAGCACACATGATGTACCAAGGTTGTGCGACACAAGGCAGAAGTTAGAGGTGCCACGTCTTTAACTGTGGTACAAGGAAGATGGTTCAAGCTCCAATGTTTGGAAAGAGTACAACAGTTATCATTTGTACAGAAATGGGAGTGGCATAGAAGAAGTACTGTAGGAACTGTGGTAGATGAACCATGAGTCTCATGCTTGACTAATATGATGAGCCAGGAGTCACATAGTGGACTAATATGATGAGCCAGGAGTCAAATAATGGACTAATATGATGAGCCAGGAGTCACATGATGGACTAATATGATGAGCCAGGAGTCACATAGTGGACTAATATTATGAGCCAGTAGTCACATAGTGGACTAATATTATGAGCCAGGAGTCACACAGTA
>NC_092250.1:20991616-21026616 GCF_036320965.1 Panulirus ornatus | reverse complement strand
ACTGATAAAGACCTTAAACAATCTGATACTGACATCACATAGATAAAGACTGTAGACAATCTAATACTGACATCATACTAATAAAGACCGTAAACAATCTAATATTGATATCATACTAATAAAGACCGTAAACAATCTAATACTGACATCATACTAATGAAGACCGTAAACAATCTAATATTGACATCATACAAATAAAAACCGTAAACAATCTAATATTGACATCATACTAATAAAGACCGTAAAGAATCTAACATTGACATCATAGTAATATAGACCGTAAACAATCTACAATTGACATCATATTAATAAAGACCGTAAACAATCTAATATCGACATCATACTAATAAAGACCGCAAACAATCTAACATTAACATCATACTGATAGACCGTAAACAATCTAATACTGACATCATACTAGAATGGAGATAAACAGCATAATATTGACATCATACTAACAAAGACCGTAAACAATCTAATATTTACATCATATTAATAAAGACCATAAAAAGTCTAAAACTGACATCATACTAATAAAGACCGTAAAAATTCTAATATTGCCATCATACTAATAAACATCGTAAACAATCTAATATTGACATCATACTAATGAAGACCGTAAACAATCTAATATTGACATCATACTGATAAAGACCGTAAACAATCTAATATTGACATCATACTGATAAAGACCGTAAACAATCTAATATTGACATCATACTAATAAAGACCGTAAACAATCTAATATTGACATCATACTAATAAAGACCGCAAACAATCTATATTGACATCATACTGATAAAGACCGTAAACAATCCAATATTGACATCATACTAATAAAGACCGTAAACAATCTAAGATTGACATCATACTAATAAAGACCGTAAACAATCTAAGATTGACATCATACTAATAAAGACCGCAAACAATCTAATATTGACATCATACTGATAAAGACCGTAAACAATCTAATATTGACATCATACTAATAAAGACCACAAACAATCTGATATTGACATCATAGTAATAAAGACCGTAAACAATCTAATATTGATATCATACTAATAAAGACCGCAAACAATCTGATATTGACATCATGTAATAAAGAACGTAACGATTCTAATATTGACATCAGAGACGATGTAACGAATGTAATATTGATATCATACTAGAGAGGCTATAACCAATGTAATACTGATATCATACTGAAGAAGGACGTAAACTAGTGTGATGGAGCATGAGTCACTTGGTCGTGGTCGCAGCCAGTGGGAGGGCTCGGGACGCGGGCCGCTGGTCGGGTTGGTTGGCTTGGCAAATGTCGCCGTTCATCGCCTCGCCTTAGATCCAGCGTCAGATAACATCAACGCCTCATGTCCGTTTCTGTCTCTCCGTCCCTGGTTTACCTTCACTCAAGACCCCAAGACAGCCATGTTGCACTATTTTTCATCGTTCTTCAAAAGGTGTTTTTATTAAATAATCTTTATACTGATCCCTTATAGGCCTTCGGAGATCCACTGAGGCGCCCTGGGTCAACTAGTGACGTCACCAATTAGCCAATGGAACAGGGGTGTTCAGCGGGACTTAAGCTTCGTTTCTGATCTTTTCACTGACTCTCTTTACCAGCCAAGTTAGGCTACCGTGCAGATAAACTTGGCTTTAACTTCCTCAGTTTCAGCTCTCCTACACTCCATTGTTCCTTTTTGTCACCGTGCCACAAGTCTCCTCCATCTAAACACCATCATTCACGATAACACTCGCAAATATACACAATTTATATGACCTGACGAACTGAACCCAAATTCTTGGTTGATGTTTATAGAGTAAGTTTGGTGAGGGAGGGAGGGGGGGGGGTAATGGGAAGTGAGGTAGTGGTGGTGGTAATGGTGGTGGTGATGGTGGTGGTGATGGTGGTGGTGATGGTGATTGTGATGGTGGTGGTGACTGTGGTGATGGTGATGGTGGTTGTGATGGTGGTGGTGACGGTGGTGATGGTGTGGTGGTGGTGATGGTGGCTGTAATGGTGGTGGTGATGGTGATGATGGTGGTGATGGTGTTGGTGATGATGGTGGTGATGGTGGTGGTGGTGGTGATGGTGGTGATGGTGACGTTGGTGGTGATGGTGATTGTGATGGTGGTGGTGACGGTGGTGATGGTGGTTGTGATGGTGTTGGTGACGGTGGTGATGGTGGTGGTGATGGTGGTGGTGATGGAGGTGGTGATGGTGGCTGTAATGGTGGTGGTGATGGTGATGATGGTGGTGATGGTGTTGGTGATGATGGTGGTGATGGTGGTGGTGGTGGTGATGGTGATGGTGGTGGTGATGGAGGTGGTGATGGTGGCTGTAATGGTGGTGGTGATGGTGATGATGGTGGTGATGGTGTTGGTGATGGTGGTGGTGATGGTGGTGGTGGTGGTGATGGTGACGTTGGTGGTGATGGTGATTGTGATGGTGGTGGTGACGATGGTGATGGTGGTTGTGATGGTGTTGGTGACGGTGGTGATGGTGGTGGTGATGGTGGTGGTGTTGGTGGTGGTGGTGTTAGTGATATAATGGTGGTGACGGTGGTGGTGGTGGTGACGGTGGTGGTGGTGATGGTGGTGGTGATGGTGGCTGTAATGGTGGTGGTGATGGTGGTGATGGTAGTGGTGGTGGTGGTGGTGGTGTTGGTGATGATAATGGTGGTGACGGTGGTGGTGGTGGGGACGGTGGTTGTGGTGTTAGTGACGGTGGTGGTGACGGTGGTGGTGATGGTGATGGTGGTGGTGTTAGTGATGGTGGTGGTGACGGTGGTGGTGACGGTGGTGGTGATGGTGGTGGTGTTAGTGATGGTGGTGGTGGCTGGATGAGTGTGTTGGTGGTGGTGGTGGCTGGATGAGTGTGGTGGTGGTGGTGGCTGGATGAGTGTGGTGGTGGTGGTGGTGGCTGGATGAGTGTGATGGTGGTGGTGGCGGCTGGATGAGTGTGGTGGTGGTGGTGGTGGCTGGATGAGTGTGGTGGTGGTGGTGGCTGGATGAGTGTGGTGGTGGTGGTGGTGGCTGGATGAGTGTTGTGGTGGTGGTGGTGGCTGGATGAGTGTGGTGGTGGTGGTGGTGGCTGGATGAGTGTGGTGGTGGTGGTGGCTGGATGAGTGTGGTGGTGGTGGTAGTGGTGTTAGTGATGGTGGTGGTGGCTGGATGAGTGTGGTGGTGGTTGTGGTGGCTGGATGAGTGTGGTGGTGGTGGTGGTGGCTGGATGAGTGTGGTGGTGGTGGTGATGGTGGTGTTGGTGATGGTGGTGGTGGTGTTAGTGATGGTGGTGGTGACGGTGGTGGTGATGATGGTGGTGGTGGTGTTAATGATGGTGGTGGTGGCTGGATGAGTGTGGTGGTGGTGGTGGTGACTGGATGAGTGTGGTGGTGAGGATGGTTGTGGTGATGGTGGTGGTGGTGGTGTTAGTGATGGTGGTGGTGGCTGGATGAGTGTGGTGGTGGTGTTGGTGATGGTGGTGGTGGCTGGATGAGTGTGTTGGTTTTGGTGGTGGCTGGATGAGTGTGGTGGTGGTGGTGGTGATGGTGTTGGTGATGGTGGTGGTGTTAGTGATGGTGGTGGTGGCTGGATGAGTGTGGTGGTGGTGGTGTTTGTGATGGTGGTGGTGGTGGTGGCTGAATGAGTGTGGTGGTGGTGGTGGTGTTGGTGATGGTGGTGGTGGTGGTGGCTGAATGAGTGTGGTGGTGGTGTTTGTGATGGTGGTGGTGGCTGAATGAGTGTTGTGGTGGTGGTGGTGTTGGTGATGGTGGTGGTGGTGGTGGCTGAATGAGTGTGGTGGTGGTGGTGGTGTTTGTGATGGTGGTGGTGGTGGTGGCTGAATGAGTGTGTGGTGGTGGTGGTGTTTGGTGATGGTGGTGGTGGGTGGCTGAATGAGTGTTGTGGTGGTGGTGGTGTTGGTGATGGTGGTGGTGGTGGTGGCTGGATGAGTGTGGTGGTGGTGGCTGAATGAGTGTGGTGGTGGTGGTGGTGTTGGTGATGGTGGTGGTGGTGGTGGCTGGATGAGTGTTGTGGTGGTGGTGGTGTTGGTGATGGTGATGGTGGTGGTGGCTGAATGAGTGTGGTGGTGGTGTTGGTGATGGTGGTGGTGGTGGTGGCTGGATGAGTGTTGTGGTGGTGGTGGTGTTGGTGATGGTGATGGTGGTGGTGGCTGAATGAGTGTTGTGGTGGTGGTGGTGTTGGTGATGGTGATGGTGGTGGTGGCTGAATGAGTGTGGTGGTGGTGTTGGTGATGGTGATGGTGGTGGTGGCTGGATGAGTGTTGTGGTGGTGGTGGTGTTGGTGATGGTGGTGGTGGTGGTGGCTGGATGAGTGTTGTGGTGGTGGTGGTGTTGGTGATGGTGGTGGTGGTGGTGGCTGAATGAGTGTGGTGGTGGTGGTGGTGTTGGTGATGGTGGTGGTGGTGGTGGCTGAATGAGTGTGGTGGTGGTGGTGGTGTTGGTGATGGTGATGGTGGTGGTGGCTGGATGAGTGTGGTGGTGGTGGTGGTGTTGGTGATGGTGGTGGTGGCTGGATGAGTGTTGTGGTGGTGGTGGTGTTGGTGATGGTGGTGGTGGTGGTGGCTGGATGAGTGTTGTGGTGGTGGTGGTGTTGGTGATGGTGGTGGTGGTGGTGGCTGGATGAGTGTTGTGGTGGTGGTGGTGTTGGTGATGGTGGTGGTGGTGGTGGCTGGATGAGTGTGGTGGTGGTGGTGGTGTTGGTGATGGTGGTGGTGGTGGTGGCTGGATGAGTGTGGTGGTGGTGGTGGTGTTGGTGATGGTGGTGGTGGCTGGATGAGTGTGGTGGTGGTGGTGGTGTTGGTGATGGTGGTGGTGGCTGAATGAGTGTGGTGGTGGTGGTGTTGGTGATGGTGGTGGTGGTGTTATGTTCAGTTAATGAACACATATCAGCGTGCATCGTTCAGGTGATGTTCTTGAGGTTATGGATGAGAGACGCTGATCTCGTCAGGTATTGCATGACAATATCTGCTCAGCCTGGAGTATTCCTTCACCTCACCTTTCAACATTTCTATCTGTTCTTCTAAGATTGATAAGTCTGAGGTTATCACAGTCTGCTGGGAAGCATTAACTCGGGCAGCAGTTGAACCATTTCCACAGTAGATGAGTCAGCTTAGTAACAAGGAGGCAGACAAGTTCCCACACAGGAGAGGCGTGGTTATCCTTCAGTGTATGAATCCCACACAACAAACCACATGATACAGGGATATGGTGGGACCAAACCGGTACAATACATATCCCAGCACGTTCGTGAGGGTCACCAAGGATACACACCCACCAAACATGATAGGTGCATTTTACAGACATACGAAACGTGTGACAAATAGTAAGTTTTGATTTAGAATTATTATTGTTGCCAGGGTAACATGTTAATGATGGTTAACCCTTGCCTCCAGGTAACAGCATACAAACAACCTCTTATCTAAAATGTGTTAATATGACGATGACATATCCTCTTTCTGCCCTGTCCAGTAATCTCTTACTGGAGTTAATTGAGGCAAAACTTGTGACATGTGTCATACTGCAGGTGACAAGTGTCATACTACAGGTGACAAGTGTCATACTGCAGGTGACAAATAGTTTTGATATGTAGATGATATAACTTGTATATAACCAAACTATGGAGACAGGGACCACCTCCCTAGACTGAAGTGTCTCTCGTTCCTTCTATAAAATCACCTGAGAAGAAGATGATGAGGATACCTCTCCTTGTCTGGGTGTCTGTGCACACAAATATCAACCATTCCAATTACAACTCATCAATACAACCTACATCTGTTTACTTCTAGATTCACTTCCACTCAGGACGACAGAAAAAAAAATCCTGTTTCCTTTATCCTTCCCTCGTATGTAAAACATTTCTTAACAGGAGAAGCAGAGAAATATATGACATTATTATTTCATAAAGAACACCGAAGCAAGAACTATTAAATACTTACATAACAACTGAAATATATCACTTCAGATAAAAGCCAAACAAACTTACAGTACTAAAACCTTCTAGTACTACTGCCACATAACCACTTCCCAGAACAGTTCTATTACTGCCATAAAACATTACCATTCTTCTTCTTCTTCTTCTTATTATTATTATTATTATTATTATTATTATTATTATCATTATTATGAAAGGGGAATTAGGGCTATAATTCCATGACCCCCTATCTAGGTGCTACTGCAGGTGCAGGACTGTACCGCCACACTCAGTACTACAGACAACGTGGATGACTCAGTACTACAGACAACATGGATGACTCAGTACTACAGGCAACGTGGATGACTCAGTACTACAGACAACATGTATGACTCAGTACTACAGACAACATGGATGACTCAGTACTACAGACAACGTGGATGACTCAGTACTACAGACAACATGTATGACTCAGTACTACAGACAACATGGATGACTCAGTACTACAGACAACATGGATGACTCAGTACTACAGGCAACGTGGATGACTCAGTACTACAGACAACATGTATGACTCAGTACTACAGACAACATGGATGACTCAGTACTACAGACAACGTGGATCACTCAGTACTACAGACAACGTGGATGACTCAGCACTACAGACAACGTGGATGACTCAGTACTACAGACAACGTGGATGACTCAGTACTACAGACAACGTGGATGACTCAGTTCTACAGACAACGTGGATGACTCACTACTACAGACAACGTGGATGACTCAGTACTACAGACAACGTGGATGACTCAGTACTACGGACAACGTGGATGACTCAGTACTACAGACAACGTGGATGACTCAGTACTACAGACAACGTGGATGACTCAGTACTACGGACAACGTGGATGACTCAGTACTACAGACAACGTGGATGACTCAGTACTACCGACAACGTGGATGACTCAGTACTACCGACAACGTGGATGACTCAGTACTACAGACAACGTGGATGACTCAGTAGTACAGACAACGTGGATGACTCAGTACTACAGACAACGTGGATGACTCAGTTCTACAGACAACGTGGATGACTCAGTACTACAGACAACGTGGATGACTCAGTACTACAGACAACGTGGATGACTCAGTACTACAGACAACGTGGATGACTCAGTACTACCGACAACGTGGATGACTCAGTACTGCAGACAACGTGGATACTCAGTACTACAGACAACGTGGATGACTCAGTACTACAGAGAACGTGGATGACTCAGTACTACAGACAACGTGGATGACTCAGTACTACAGACAACGTGGATGACTCAGTACTACAGAGAACGTGGATGACTCAGTACTACAGACAACGTGGATGACTCAGTACTACAGACAACGTGGATGACTCAGTACTACAGACAACGTGGATGACTCAGTACTACAGACAACGTGGATGACTCAGTACTACAGACAACGTGGATGACTCGCTACTACAGACAACGTGGATAACTCAGTACTACAGACAACGTGGATGACTCAGTACTACAGACAACGTGGATGACTCAGTAGTACAGACAACGTGGATGACTCAGTACTACAACGTGGATGACTCAGTACTACAGACAACGTGAATGACTCAGTACTACAGGCAATGTGGATGACTCAGTACTACAGACAAAGTGGATGACTCAGTACTACAGACAACGTGGATGACTCAGTACTACAGACAACGTGGATGACTCAGTGCTACAGACAACGTGGATGACTCAGTACTACAGACAACGTGGATGACTCAGTACTACCGACAACGTGAATGACACAGTACTACCGACAACGTGGATGACTCAGTACTACAGACAACGTGGATGACTCAGTACTACAGACAACGTGGATGACTCAATACTACAGACAACGTGGATGACTCAGTACTACAGACAACGTGGATGACTCAGTACTACAGACAACGTGGATGACTCAGTTCTACAGACAACGTGGATGACTCAGTACTACAGACAATGTGGATGACTCAGTACTACAGACAACGTGGATGACTCAGTACTACAGACAACGTGGATGACTCAGTACTACAGACAACGTGGATGACTCAGTACTACAGAGAACGTGGATGACTCAGTACTACCGACAACGTGGATGTCTCAGTACTACCGACAACGTGGATGACTCAGTACTACAGACAACGTGGATGACTCAGTACTACAGACAACGTGGATGACTCAGTACTACAGACAACGTGGATGACTCAGTACTACAGACAACGTGGATGACTCAGTACTACAGACAACGTGGATGACTCAGTACTCCCGACAACGTGGATGACTCAGTACTCCCGACAACGTGGATGACTCAGTACTACAGACAACGTGGATGACTCAGTACTACAGACAACGTGGATGACTCAGTACTACAGACAACGTGGATGACTCGGTACTACAGACAACGTGGATGACTCGGTACTACAGACAACGTGGATGACTCAGTACTACAGGCAACGTGGATGACTCAGTACTACAGACACCGTGGATGACTCAGTACTACAGACAACGTGGATGACTCAGTACTACAGACAACGTGGATGACTCAGTACTACAGACAACGTGGATGACTCAGTACTACAGACAACGTGGATGACTCAGTACTACCGATAATGTAGATGACTCAGTACTACAGACAACGTGGATGACTCAGTGCTACAGACAACGTGGATGACTCAGTACTACAGACAACGTGGATAACTCAGTACTACCGACAACGTGGATGACTCAGTGCTACAGGCAACGTGGATGACTCAGTACTACAGACAACGTGGATGACTCAGTACTACAGACAACGTGGATGACTCAATACTACAGACACCGTGGATGACTCAGTACTACAGACAACTTGGATGACTCAGTACTACAGACAACCTGGATGACTCAGTTCTACAGACAACGTGGATGACTCAGTACTACAGACAATGTGGATGACTCAGTACTACAGACAACGTGGATGACTCAGTACTACAGACAACGTGGATGACTCAGTACTACAGACAACGTGGATGACTCAGTACTACAGACAACGTGGATGACTCAGTACTCCCGACAACGTGGATGACTCAGTACTACAGACAACGTGGATGACTCAATACTACAGACAACGTGGATGACTCAGTACTACAGACAACGTGGATGACTCAGTACTACAGACAACGTGGATGACTCAGCACTACCGACAACGTGGATGACTCAGTACTACAGGCAACGTGGATGACTCAGTACTACAGACAACGTGGATGACTCAGCACTACCGACAACGTGGATGACTCAGTATTACAGACAACGTGGATAACTCAGTACTACAGACAACGTGGATGACTCAGCACTACAGACAACGTGGATGACTCAGTACTACAGACAACGAGGATGACTCAGTTCTACAGACTACGTGGATGACTCAGTACTACAGACAACGTGGATGACTCAGTACTACAGACAACGTGGATGACTCAGTACTACAGGCAACGTGGATGACTCAGTACTACAGACAACGTGGATGACTCAGTACTACAGGAAACGTGGATGACTCAGTCTCCCACTTCTCCTCGTTCCCTCCACCTCCGACACATATATCCTCTTGGTCAATCTTTCCTCACTCATTCTCTCCATGTGCCCAAACCATTTCAAAACACCCTCTTCTGCTCTCTCAACCACGCTCTTCTTATTTCCACACATCTCTCTTACCCTTACATTACTTATTCGATCAAACCACCTCACACCACACATTGTCCTCAAACATCTCATTTCCAGCACATCCACCCTCCTGCGCACAACTCTATCCATAGCCCACGCCTCGCAACCATACAACATTGTTGGAACCACTATTCCTTCAAACATACCCATTTTTGCTGTCCGAGATAATGTTCTCGACTTCCACACATTCTTCAAGGCTCCCAGGATTTTCGCCCCCTCCCCCACCCTATGATTCACTTCCGCTTCCATGGTTCCATCCGCTGCCAGATCCACTCCCAGATATCTAAAACACTTTACTTCCTCCAGTTTTTCTCCATTCAAACTTACCTCCCAATTGACTTGACCCTCAACCCTACTGTACCTAATAACCTTGCTCTTATTCACATTTACTCTTAACTTTCATCTTTCACACACTTTTCCAAACTCAGTCACCACCTTCTGCAGTTTCTCACATGAATCAGCCACCAGCGCTGTATCATCAGCGAACGACAATTGACTCACTTCCCAAGCTTCCTCATCCACAACAGACTTCATACTTGCCCCTCTTTCCAAAACTCTTGCATTCACCTCCCTAACAACCCCATCCATAAACAAATTAAACAACCATGGAGACATCACACACCCCTGCCGCAAACCTACATTCACTGAGAACCAATCACTTTCCTCTCTTCCTACCAGTACACATGCCTTTCATCCTTGATAAAAACTTTTCACTGCTTCTAACAACTTGCCTCCCACACCATATATTCTTAATACCTTCCACAGAGCATCTCTATCAACTCCATCATATGCCTTCTCCAGATCCATAAATGTTACATACAGATCCATTTGCTTTTCTAAGTATTTCCCACATACATTCTTCAAAGCAAACACCTGATCCACACATCCTCTACCACTTCTGAAACCACACTGCTCTTCCCCAATCTGATGCTCTGTACATGCCTTCACCCTCTCAATCAATACCTTCCCATATAATTTCCCAGGAATACTCAACAAACTTATACCTCTGTAATTTGAGCACTCACTCTTATCCCCTTTGCCTTTGTACAATGGCACTATGCACGCATTCCGCCAATCCTCAGGCACCTCACCATGAGTCATACATACATTAAATAACCTTACCAACCAGTCAACAATACGGTCACCCCCTTTTTTAATAAATTCCACTGCAATACCATCCAAACCTGCTGCCTTGCTGGCTTTCAACTTCCGCAAAGCTTTTACTACCTCTTCTCTGTTTACCAAATCATTTTCCCTAACCCTCTCACTTTGCACACCATCTCGACCAAAACACCCTTTATCTGCCACTCTATCATCAAACACATTCACTATATATATATATTTTCCAAAAGAAGGAACAGAGAAGAGGTCCAGGTGAGGATATTCCCTCAAAGGCCCAGTCCTCTGTTCTTAACGCTACCTCGCTATCGCGGGAAATAGCGAATAGTATGAAAAAAAAAAAAAAAAAAAATATATATATATATATATATATATATATATATATATATATATATATATATATATATATATATATATATGTGTGTGTGTGTGTGTGTGTGTGTGTGTGTGTGTGTGTGTGTGTGTTACTAAGGTGGCTATAGTAAGGGGACGTCAATTAGCAGGATCAGTGTTCACAACGCGAGGTTAGATTCATGCATCTCACATCTCAAGTGAAAAAAAAAGTAAAAAATAATATAAATAAAGAATATATTAATAAGGGCTACGCAGGGATGTTAATAAGGGCTACGCAAGTATTTGTAAATATCATAAACCCATTCATGTATACTGTACTTGTTGAATACACTCATGTGCGCATGAGAATGTCATACGTATACGTAGGAAAAAAGATGTACAAGTTGAGTTGCACGAGCGTCCTCATGTGTAGCGATGCTTCACAAGAGGTGAGGCAGTTTTTGTGTGGGAGTTAAGGCTTAGATTGTCCAAGGTTCCCACGCAGCCCTACAACTTATACACTAAGCTCATTTAAGTTTCGTGTTCAAATGAAAAATTGAAAAATCATCGATGCAATATGGGAATCACTTTTATCCATATTTTGTAAACATCAGTGCAAGAATAATGCTTTGTTTATAACGAAGAGATGGAAAGCATTGCTTCATGACATGCAGATGTGCCTGCCTTACATCATGACTTGGCCACTCTCACACAACACGACTGTAGCCTAATCACCCGTCACGAGCTCCCACTCATCACCAATCACGACATCCACTCCCTAATCGGCCAATCTCGCAGCACTGGGCCAATCTTCCCGCGGATCTGGGAAGGTGATCCCGGGCGACCACGGAATGACCGCATGCGTGATGGTCGCATATTGCCCCTGATGTTCTTGTGCCGAGGCGGACACGCACCACCCACCCTCGTCCACCCTCGTCCTCCCAGTCTTCGCCGACGACGCGGGCATTAATGTGTGTGAGAAAAGATCTTCCGGCGACGGTGATCATGTTGGCAAGAGGACAGGAGGTACCTGAAGATGCAAACTCTGGGCAGCAAGGGTGACGCGAAGGGTAGTAAGTCGAGGTGAGCGGGGCGGGCAAGGACTGCGGTGCCTCAGGAGTTGGTCTCCGGTACTGTACATCACGACCAGCCAGCGGGCCCCACCCACCTCGCACGAACACCCCCCAAACCCCATTCTCTCTCTCTCTCTCTCTCTCTCTCTCTCTCTCTCTCTCTCTCTCTCTCTCTCTCTCTCTCTCTCTCTCTATTCCCCCACCTCTCTCTCTCTCTCTCTCTCTCTCTCTCTCTCTCTCTCTCTCTCTCTCTCTATTCCCCCACCTCTCTCTCTCTCTCTCTCTCTCTCTCTCTCTCTCTCTCTCTCTCTCTCTCTCTCTCTCTCTCTCTTCATCTATCTATCTAACTAAACTGGGAACGAAGAGGAAAAGATATAGCAGGAAAGAGAAATATCTAGAAGAAAGATGAAGAGGAAAGGAGAGAATAATAGACGGGAATAAAAAGGAAAGAACATAATGGATGTAAGAGAGAAGGAAAATGAAGGTGAGGATGGAAGATGAGGATGGAAGGTAAGCATGGAAAGGGAGGATGGAAGGCGAGGATGGAAGGTGATGATGGAAGGTGAGGATGGAAGGTGAAGATGGAAGGTGAGGATGGAAGGTAAGGATGGAAGGTGAAGATGGAAAGAGATGATGGAAGGTGAGGATGAAAGGTAAGGATGGAAGGTAAGGATGGAAGGTAAGGATGGAAGGTGAGGTTGGAAGGTTAGGATGGAAGGTGAGGATGGAAGGTGAGGATGGAAAGTGAGGATAGAAAGTGAGGATGGAAGGTGAGGATGGAAGGTAAGGATGGATGGTGAGGATGGAAGGTGAGGATGGAAGGCGGTGATGGAAGGTGAGGATGGAAGTTGAGGATGGAAGGTAAAGATGTAAGATGAGGATAGAAGGTGAGGATGGAAGGTGAGGATGGAATGTAAGGATGAAAGGTGAGGATGGAAGGTAAGGATGGAAGGTGAGGATGGAAGGTGAGGATGGAAAGTGAGGATGGAAGGTGAGGATGGAAGGTAAGGATGGAAGGTGAGGATGGAAGGTGAGGATGGAAGGTGAGGATGGAAGTTAAGGATGGAAGGTGAGGATGGAAAGTAAGGATGGAAGGTAAGGATGCAAGGTGAAGATGGAAGATAAGGAAGGAAGGTGAGGATGGAAGGTAAGGATGGAAGGTAAGGATGGAAGGTGAGGATGGAAGGTAAGGATGGAAGGTGAGGATGGAAGGTGAGGATGGAAGGCGGTGATGGAAGGTGAGGATGGATGTTGAGGATGGAAGGTAAAGATGTAAGATGAGGATAGAAGGTGAGGATGGAAGGTGAGGATGGAATGTAAGGATGAAAGGTGAGGATGGAAGGTAAGGATGGAAGGTAAGGATGGAAGGTGAGGATGGAAGGTGAGGATGGAAGGTAAGGATGGAAGGTAGGATGGAAGGTAAGGATGCAAGATGAGGATGGAAGGTAAGGATGGAAGGTGAGGATGGAAGGTAAGGAAGGAAGGTGAGGATGGAAGGTTAGGATGGAAGATAAGGATGGAATGTGAGGATTGAAGGTGAGGATGGAAGGTGAGGAAGGAAGGTGAGGATGGAAAGTAAGAATGGAAGGTGAGGATGGAAGGTAAAGATGGAAGGTGAGGATGGAAGGAGAGGATGGAAGGTAAGGATGGAAGGTGAGTATGGGAGGTAAGGATGGAAGGGGAGGATGGAAGGTAAGGATGGAAGGTGAGTATGGGAGGTAAGGATGGAAGGTGAGGATAGAAGATAAGGATGGAAGGTGAGGATGGAAGGTGAGGATGGAAGGTGAGGATGGAAGGTAAGAATGGAAGGTGAGGATGGAAGGTTAGGATGGAAGGTGAGGATGGAAGGTGAGGATGGAAGATAGGGATGGAAGATAAGGATGGAAGGTAAGGATGGAAGGTGAGGATGGGAGGTAAGGATGGAAGGTGAGGATGGAAGATAAGGATGGAAGGTGAGGGTGAAAGGTGAGGATGGAAGGTAAGGATGAAAGGTGAGGATGGAAGGTAAGGATGGAAGGTGAGGATGGAAGGTGAGGATGGAAGGTAAGGATGGAGGGTGAGGATGGAAGGTAAGGATGCAAGATGAGGATGGAAGGTGAGGATGGAAGGCGATTATGGAAGTTAAGGATGGAAGGTAAGGATGGAAGTTGAGGATGAAAGGTGAGGATGGAAGGTGAGGATGGAAGGTAAGGATGGAAGGTGAGAATGGAAGGTTGGGATGGAACATAAGGATGGAAGGTGAGGATGGAAGATGAGAATGGAAGGTAAGGATGGAAGGTGAGGATGGAAGGTAAGGATGGAAGATGAGGATGGAAGGTTAGGATGGAAGATAAGGATGGAATGTGAGGATGGAAGGTAAGAGTGGAAGGTGAGGATGGAAGGTAAGGATGGAAGGTGAGGATGGAAGGAGAGGATGGAAGGTAAGGATGGAAGGTGAGTATGGGAGGTAAGGATGGAAGGTAAGGATGGAAGGTGAGGATGGAAGGTAAGGATGGAAGGCAAGGAAGGAACGTGAGGATGGTAGGTGAGGATGGAAGGTGAGGATGGGAGGTAAGGAAGGAAGGTGAGGATGGAAGGTAAGGATGGAAGGTAAGGATGGAAGGTGGGGATGGAAGGTAAGGATGGAAGGTGAGGATGGAAGGTGAGGATGGAAGGTAAGGATGGAAGGTGAAGATGGAAGGTAGGGATGGAAGATAAGGATGTAAGGTGAGGATGGAAGATGATGATGGAAGGTAAGGATGGAAGGTGAGGATGCAAGATAAGGATGGGAGGTTGAGGCTGGTAAGGTAAGTATGGAAGATAAGGTTGGAAGGTGAGGATGGAAGGTAAGGATGGAAGGTGAGGATGGAAGGTAAGGATGGAAGTTGAGGATGGAAGGTAAGAATGGAAGGTGAGGATGGAAGGTGAAAATGGAAGGTAAGGATGGAAGGTGAGGATGGAAGATAAGTATGAAAGGTGAGGATGGAAGGAAAGGATGGAAGGTAAGGATGGAAGGTAAGGATGGAAGGTGAGGATGGAAGGTAAGGATGGAAGTAAAGATGTAAGATAAGGACGGAAGGTGTGGATGGAAGGTGAGGATGGAAGGTGAAGATGGAAGGTGAGGATGGAAGATAAGGATGGGAGGTAAGGATGGAAGGTGAGGATGGAAGGTAAGGATGGAAGGTAAGGATGGAAGGTAAGGATGGAAGGTGAGGATGGAAGGTAAGGATGGAAGGTAAGGATGGAAGATAAGGATGGAAGGTGAGGATGGAAGGTAAGGATGGAAGGTAAAGATGGAAGGTGAGGATGGAAGGTAAGGATGGAAGGTGAGGATGGAAGGTGAGGATGGAAGGTAAGGATGGATGGTGAGGATGGAAGATAAGGATGGAAGATAAGGATGGAAGGTGAGGATGGAAGGTGAGGATGGAAGGTAGGATGGAAGTGGATGGAAGGTAGGGATGGAAGGTGAGGATGGAAGGTGAGGATGGAAGGTAAGGATGGAAGGTGAGGATGGAAGGTAAGGATGGAAGGTGAGAATGGAAGGTGAGGATGGAAGATAAGGATGGAAGGTGAGGATGGAAGGTGAGGACGGAAGGTGAGGATGGAAGGTAAGGATGGAAGGTAAGGATGGAAGGTAAGGATGGAAGGTGAGGATGGAAGGTAAGGATGGAAGGTAAGGATGGAAGGCGATGATGGAAGGTGAGGATGGAAGGTGAGGATGGAAGGTAAGGATGGAAGGTGAGGATGGAAGGTGAGGATGGAAGGTGAGAATGGAAGGTGAGAATGGAAGGTGAGGATGGAAGATAAGGATGGAAGGTAAGGATGGAAGGTAAGGATGGAAGGTGATGATGGAAGGTGATGATGGAAGGTGATGATGGAAGGTGAGGATGGAAGGTGATGATGGAAGGTGATGATGGAAGGTGAGGATGGAAGGTGAGGATGGAAGGTGATGATGGAAGGTGATGATGGAAGGTGAGGATGGAAGGTGATGATGGAAGGTGAGGATGGAACTATATCACGTTGGAGAAGGGTAAGAGGAACACACGTCAGTCTTACCACTATAATCTCTGGCGGTGTATCATCGTCATTGGATGAAAGGCAATATAAGTTCGTTAAGCGACCTCTGACGCCAGAAGGGTCCATCATATTCGTGGTACTGATTGGTGCACAGTCTTGAAGCCGCAGAAGACTCATAAAAGCGGTCCTGGTACTGCATAATTCAAGACTATCCTTTTGCAGGTATAATCGTCATTTTCCGCGAAAACGAGGTAGCGCCTAGAACAGATGAAGATTTGTCCTCATTCGCTCAAAATCATTCTCTGGCTTTCTCGTATAAAACACCGAAACCAAAACTCTTTCGCCATAACCAGGCCCCAAAGTATTCCTATGCTCTAGTTCATCCCAGTGCGAGCACGTCACTCCATGTGTACCACACGGCTCCAATTTGTGCTATCGCTTGCGTGCCTCAAACGGTCCTTTATGTTCAAAGCATCTGTCACACCAGCCATTCACAATGTTTCCTCCACTTCTGACATGTGATGAAGTGATGAAGTGAGAAGATAAAGTGAGTATTTTGGAGGATTGTTGAATGTGTGATATGATGTGGTAGATGTATCGTGTTTGGGTTGGGGTGGTATGCGAAGTGAAAGAGTCACGGAGAATGGTTTGTTGAAGAAAGAAGAGGTGTATAAGTCTTACGTAAGACAAAATGTGGCAAGGCGGCTGGAGTGGGAGGTACTGCAGTTGAATTTATCAAGAAAGGAGGTGACTGTGTTGTTGATCGATTAGTTTGGATTTTCACTGTATGTTCAATGTTTGTATGGATCACGGTGAGGTGCCTGAGGCTCGACAAAATGCATGTGTAATGCCACTGTATAAAAGCAAGGAGGATAAAGGTAAGTTTTCTAGCTACAGAGTATACCTGGTAAATTATGTGGGAGGGTATTGGTTGAGACGGTGAAGTCATCTACATAGCAACAGACTGGGGAAGAGCAGTGTGGTTTCAGAAGTGGTAAAGCATGTGTGGATCAGGTGTTTGCTTTGAAGACTGTATGTGATTGATATTTAGAAGAACAGTTTGTTTTGTAAGTGACATTCTTGGATCTAGAGAAAGCATATGATAGGGTTCATAGAGATGCCTTGTAGAAGGTCTTAAGAATATGCAGTTTGGGAAGAAAGCTGCTAAAAGCAGTGAGAAGTTTTTATCAAGGGTGTAAGGCATGTTTGGGTAGGAAGAGAGGAGAGTGAATAGTTCCAAATAAAGACAGCCTGTAGCAAGGGGTGTCTGATGTCACCAAGGCTGTCTAATATGTTTATTGATGGGTGTTGAGGGAGGTAAACGCGAGTCTTGAAGAAGGGAACGAGAATGGAGTCTGTGGGATATGAAAGGGCCTGGGAAGTTAGGCAGTTGTTTGCGTATGATACAGTTACTGATTGCAACTTTTTGCGAATCCGAATGAGAAACTTCAGAAGTTGGTGGCTGAGTTTGGAAGAGTGTGAGAGGAAGAAGTTAAGAGTGAATGTAAATAAATGTCTAGTTTTTTGGTTTAGGAGGGTTGAGGGACAAGTTAATTGGGATGAAAGTTTGAATGGGGGAAAAAATGGAGGAAGTAGTGTTTTAGGTACCTGGGAGTGGACATGACAGCAAATGAAACCATGGAAGTAGAAGTGTCATAGGGTGAGTGGGGGGGGGGGGGGCGAAGGTCGTGGGAGCCCCGAAGAATGTGTGGAAAAAAGAGAATGTTATTTGGGAGGGAAAAAATGGGTATGTTTGAAGGAATAATGGTTCTAACAATTTTGTATGGATGCGAGGCATAACTGCCGATAAGACGGTGCGGAGAAGGGCGGGTGTGCTGGGATGAAATTTTAAGGCCAATATGTGGAGTCAGGTCTTTCTGATATACTTCATTTAAGCGTTCATAGAGTTGTTTAACTGTGTATTTGTTTTGTCGGTGTCATATTTCTTGAGGTGAGAATAGTGATACGTGAGTGAAGGTTACTGAAGTGTAAGGCAAGGGTAAGCTTTTTAATCACACTTGAGGATTGGTGGTTACTTAAAGTGTCAAGTGCCGTAGCATAGGATTAGGTGCCGAGAACGGTGAGATTTGACTGCATGAAGATCTTAGTTTCACTATGAAGGTGTTGAGTGTTAGTGATTACTTGGAAGGAAGTGATTGTTTTGAAAGCACTATTTTGTGTGGTTTGCAGCTGTTATATTTGCTTTTGAGAAGGTGGAAGACCAGGTAGGTGGGATGTGGTTTAAAGTGTAGATGAATCATCTATAGAGGATGTGTGATTCTTGTTCTTGTCCAAATATGGTGCTAGTGAGTGTTCTGAGGATTTTTGGTCTGTGTGTTGCTTTTGTGTTCATGTTATTGATGTGGGGAGTGAAGGGTGTCCTATGTGACGCTTATATTGGTTTGTATTTTGTTCAGTGACTGTCTCTTCAACGTGACTAGGGTGTGAGCTGAACTCGCGTCTGTCTGGAGTTAAAAGAGTGAATAAAGATTTCTATGAAGCAAACATTCTATATTTTCAGTGAGCCATTGTTCCAGTTGTGTAATGTAGCGCTGCACGTCTGATGTTCCTACTGTGGTGTCAGGGTGTTGTGATGTGAGTATCAGGTTGTTTACCTACGAAAAGATCTCCAGGTTGAGGTTTGCCTGTGGCGATGGGAGGTCGTTTAGGAAGTGATTGAAGAGACTTGGAGAAAGAGCTGCTCTTTGGATTATTCCACTGAAGAGTTTAAGAGTATGAGCGATGCAGCCATTGTGACATGAAGGCCGGATATGTGATTGTTATTGTTGTGGGAGGGAGGCAGGCGGGGTCAACCATCTTTTTGTACAGGTTTATGTTGGGATATCATTAAGGATTTTGTTGATGTTTATTGTCACTAGTACTGTGTGGCAGAGGGAATCCTGGGTCACACACTAACATCAAAGGGTTTCATAATAGATCATATCAACGAGAAATCTGCACAAGGAAAGCGTTCCTGACCAAGTTGTAGGTTCTGTACCTTCCAGAGGTCCAAAAATTACACACAGTTAATCATGCTTTTGATGATACCTGTTCTAACTTACTCATGTGTGCCAACTTTCCTCGCTTCCAAATCATGTTTGCTGAAGAGACAGACGATACAAAATAGGCCTGTACGATACGTAACAAATGAAAACATTTCCCATATAACGAAAGCACTATAAAACAACACGCGCAACACGGACGATTAAAGATTAAAGCAATGCTGCCCAGGAAAACAGGCCAGAATGTATGTCAGAGATCTGTTGATAAAGAATACAAACTTGAGACAAATTCTAGATCCGATCAACAATCAAACATGGAGGACCCTTGCTTCCCTGAAAACAATGATGTCGGGTCAAATCCTCCAGCGACATACAGAATAAGCATGCTTGACTTGCCTGACTGAATCTCCTTCAAATAAACGAAAGATACAACACGAATGCGTACTGGCTCCCTGACCACCAGGTGGTATATGAATAAGGCTTCAAAAACACGCTACAACAAAATCCGTTGTATGAATAAAAATGATTGCACCTGTTCCCAAGCTGTCTTCTCTTCCATTTCACTCCCTCTGTCCCACCTCTTCATCTTTTCAAACCACCCTATTAAAGAGAGAGAGAGAGAGAGAGAGAGAGAGAGAGAGAGAGAGAGAGAGAGAGAGAGAGAGAGAGAGAACAATGTACATAAGATGATGGTTATCAGAAAGACACATTCATAAACCTAGACAGAAAGACAACTAGGATATCAGACAATGCACGTGTATTGTGCGTGTGGCTGGCTGGCTTGTGGCGGTCCTGGGTTGTGAGGTCCAGGCTGGCAGGTAGGTCCAGGCTGGCGGGTAGGTCCAGGCTGGTGGGTAGGTCCAGGCTGGTGGGTAGGTCCAGGCTGGCGGGTAGGTCCAGGCTGGTGGGTAGGTCCAGGCTGGTGGGTAGGTCCAGGCTGGTGGGGGTCCAGGCAGGTGGGGAATCAGGCAGGTGGGGAACCAAGCAGGTGGGGGTCCAGGCAGGTGGGAAGAAGGCACGTGTTGCAGCACCTATACGCGCGCACCCAACTGCCCAACGTACAGGCCAACCAAGTTGAATATATATATATATATGTATATATATATATATGTATATATATATATATATATATATATATATATATATATATATATATATATATATATATATATATAGTGAGAGAGAGAGAGAGAGAGAGAGAGAGAGAGAGAGAGAGAGAGAGAGAGAGAGATAGAGAGAGAGATAGAGAGAGAGAGAGAGAGAGAGAGAGAGAGAGAGAGAGAGAGAGAGAGAGAGAGAGAGAGAGAGAGAGAGAGAGAGAGAGAGAGAGAGAGAGATGGAACGGGTAAAAGAAGGCACACTGCCCTTTCTAGATGTGTTGATAAATATAGAAGATGATCATTCGTACTTTACAATCTACAAGAAGCCTACCAACTCTGAGAGTTATATTCATTGCTTCTCAGTACATAACTCTTCTATGAAAATGTCTGTAGTAATGTTTGTTTTTAAGAGCACTACGGATATGTGATCCCATATGCCTGGTAGATGAATATATTCATATAACGCGTATCTTTAGGCAGTTATATTATCCCAATAGGTTGTGAACAAAACTTACTGGAAAGCTAGGAAGACCTTTTATACTTTTTGTAACAGAAATGTGACAAATAAGGATAAGTCTGAATGCTTACTGTTTCCCTATTCTCCCAACTTAGGTAATCTAAGACGTTTTAAAAAACAGTGCTTGTAATATTGTTTTCCAGTGCAATAACACCATCAGTAACACCTTGATGAATAATAGGCCAAATCATGCAACAATTGAGTGTTTTCGCCGTCAAATGCAGGGCATGTAAGTAGATCTATGTAGGCCAGACAGATAAGACAGTAATGGAGAGGTGTTACTGGCACCGTCATTCAGAACGCAGGGATAACCACAAAATGCGATCGCTAAACTTTGCCTTGAAAATGATCACCCTGGCCATAAATCTTGAAAATCCCATTATTTTATACCCCTCTACTGATTGTGGCAAGCGTAACGTCACTGAATCTGTTTTAATTGATAGTAATAAAAACTTTAATTTGTCCCCAGGCAATTCTAAAGCCCATCCTAGCATTATCCAAATCGTTATGAGAGAACTGACAAAACATGAAAACAAAAAACAAGTTATTCAAGAACACCCCTCCACGTGACCCGCCTAAATCACTCTCCCTTACAACGGTTATGGCCAGATAAAGCAGACAGTGCTTGGTCTATAAAGATTGGTGTTGGGCGGCAGGAATCAAGTGTGATGTTATGATAGACATAACATTGTTAAATACTGGCACCTGATGAGGTGGATTGTCTCCACGAAACACGTCGTTCCCAATCCACATCCAGGCCCCACAGACTTTACCATGGTTTACCCCAGACATTTCACATTCCCTAATTCAGTCCACTGACCACGTCGACCCCAGTATATCATCATTCCAGTTCACTCTATTCCGTGCACACCTTTCAACCTCCTGCATGATCAGACCCCGATCGCTCAAAATCTTTTTCACTCCATCCCTCCTCCAATTTGGTCTCACGCTTCTTGTTTCCTCAACCTCTGACACATATCCTTTTTGCCAATCTTTCCTCACTCATTTTCTCCATGTGTCTAAACCATTTCAATACGCCCTCTTCTGCTCTCTCAACCACATTCTTTTCATTACCACACATCTCTTTCACCCTTTCATTACTTACTCGATCAAACCACCTCACATCACATTTTGTCCTCACACATTTCATTTCCAACACATCCACCTTCCTCCGCACAACCCTATCTATAGCCAATGCCTCGCAACAATATAATATTGTTGGAACTACTATTCCTTCAAACATGCCCATTTTTGCTCTCTAAGATAACTTTCTCACTTTTCACACATTCTTCATTGCTCCCTCACCCATCCTATAACTCACTGCCGCTTCCATTCGCTGCCAAGTCCACTCCCAGATATCAAACACTTCACTTTCTCTAATTATTCTCATTCAAACTTGCATCCCAAGTAACTTGTCCCTCAACCCTGCTGAACCTATTGACCTTGCTCTTATTCACATTTACTTTCAACTATCTTCTTTCACACACTTTACCAAACTCAGTCACCAATATCTGCAGTTTCTCACCCGAATCAGCTTCAGTACTGTATCATCAACGAACAACAAATGACTCACTTCCCAAGCCCTCTTATCCTCACCAGACAGCATACTCGCGCCTCTCTCCAAAACTCTCGTTTTACCTTCTTCACCACCCCATCCATAAACAAATTAAACAACTATGATGACATCACACACTTCTGCCGCAGACGGGCCTTCACTGGGAGCCAATCACTTCTCTCTTCCTACTCCTACACATGCCTAACACCCTGGATTAAAAATTCTCACCGCTTCTAGCAACTTAACTCCCACACCATATATTCTAAATACCCTTCCACAAGGCATCTCTATCAACCCTATCATATGTCTTCTCCAGACCCATGAATCCCACATACAAATCCATCTGTTATTCTGAGTATTTCTCATAAACATTCTTCAAAGCAAACACCTGATCCACACATCCTTTACCACTTCTGAAACCACACTGCTCCTCCCCAATCCGATGCTCTGTACATGCCTTCACCCTCTCAATCAATACCCTCCCATACAATTTTCCAGGAATACTCAACAAACTTATACCCCTGTAGTTTGAACAGCTACCTCTATCCAATTTGCCTTTGTATATTGGCACTATACATGCATTCCGCCAATCATCAGGCACTTCACTATGATCCACACATACACTGAATATTCTTACCAACCAATCAACAACACAGTCACCAAGTTCCTTACTAAATTCAACTGCAATACCACTCTATACCGCCGCTTTGCCGGATTTCATCTTTCGGAGGGCTTTTATCACCTCTTCTCTCGTCACCAAACCACTCTCCCTGATTCTCGAGCTTCGCACACCACCTCAACCAAAACACTCTACCTCTGCCACTCTGTCATCAAGCACATTTGTCAGTCCTTCAAAATACTCACTCCATCTCCTCCTCGCTCCATCACTACCTGTTATCATTTCCTTCCTTTGCTCCCTTCACCGATGTTTCGCTTGTTTTCTTGTCTTTCGCACATCATTTACCTCCTTCCAAACAATCTTTTCATTCTCCCTAAAGTCTAATGATACTCTCTTACCCCAACTCTCATTTGCTCTCTTTTTCAACCCTTTCACCTTCCTCTTGACCCGCCGCTTTCTCTTACACATATCCCAATCATAAGCGCTCCTTCCTTATGAGTACTGTCCAAATGCCTCTCTTTATTCTTTCACTAGTAACTTTACTTCATCCCACCACTCAGTACCCTTTCTAATCTGCTCACCTCCCACCTTTCTCATACCATGTGCATCTCTTGCACAAACAATCACTGCTTTTCTAAATACATTCCATTCCTCACCCACTCATCTCACTTCATTTGTTCCCACCTTTTGCCTGTCTTTACTCAATCTCTCCTGGTATTTCATTACATGATCTTTCCAAGCTCGCCTACTCTTACCACTCTCTTCTCCCCAACATTCTCTCTTCTTTTTCGAAAACCTTTACAAATCTTCACCTTCACCTCCACGAGATAGTGATCAGACATCCCTCCACCTGCCCCTCTCAACACATTTACATCCAAAAGTTTCTCTGTTACACGCCTATCAATTAATACGTAATCTGGTAATGCTCTTTAACCATCTCTCCTACTCATGTACGTATACTTGTGTATATCTCTTTTTAAACCAGGTATTCCCAATCACCAGTCTATTTTCAGTACACAAATCCACAAGCTCTTCACCATTTCTATTCACAACACTGAATACCACATGCCCACCAATTATACCCTCAACTGCCACATTACTCACCTTCGCATTCAAGTCACCCATTAATATAACCCGGTCTCGTGCACCAAAACATTCTTCCCCTTTACGCTTGAGCTTCATTTCTCTCAGAGCCAGAACATTCAGGTTTCTTTCCTCAAACAGAGTACGTGCCTTTCCTTTCTTTTTATCTTGGTTGCATCCACATATTCAGACATCCCAGACTGAACCTTCGAGGAGGATGAGCACTCCCCGCTTGACTCCTTCCGTTTCCTCTTTTAGAAATTGCAATACAAGAAGGAAAGGGTTTCCAGCCCTCCTCTACCATCCCCTTTAGTCGCCTTCTACATGCAGGGAATGCAGAGGTACAATTCTTTCTTCCCTACCTTATACATATCTTAATTATTCATAGTTGACTGCCATTTCCCTTACTAGTGAGATACTGTCAGGAAAAGACGAAGAAAGGCCACATCCGTTCACATCCATTCTCTAGCTGTCCTGTGTAATGCGCCGAAACAGCAGCTCCTTATCGACATCCAGGCCCCACAGACCTTTTCATGGTTTACCTCAGATGTATCACATCCCTGGTTCAGTCCACTGACATCACGTCGACCCTGATATACCACATCGTTCCACTTTACTCTATCTCTGCACACCTTTCAACCCCTCCCCCCTTTGATGTTAGATCCTGATTGCTGAAAATCTTGCTCACTCCATCGTTCCATCTCTAATTTGGTCTTCCTGTTCCCCTTGTTCCTTCCACTTCTGACACATGTATCCTCTTTGTCAACCTTTCCTTGCTTATTCTCTTCATAAGTCCAAACTATTTCAACATGCTCTTCAACTCTCACAACACTCTGTTCATTACCACACATCTCTCTTACCCTTTCATTACTTACTCGATCAAACCACCTCACACCACATATTGTCCTCAAACACCTCATTTTCAACACACCCACCCTCCTCCGCACAACTCTATCTATAGCCCACGCCTCGCAAACATATAACATTGTTGGAGCCATTATTCCTTCAAACATACCCATTTTTGCTTTCCGAGATAATGTTCTCGCCTTCCACACATTTTTCAACGCTCCCAGAACTTTCGCCCCCTCCACCACCCTGTGACTCACTTCCGCTTCCATGGTTCCATCCGCTGCCAAATCCACTCCCAGATATCTAAAACACTCCACTTCCTCCAGTGACTTGTCCCTCAACCCTACTGTACCTAATAACCTTGTTCTTATTCACATTTACTCTCAGCTCTCTTCTTTCACACACTTTACCAAACTCAGTCACCAGCTTCTGCAGTTTCTCACTCGAATCAGCCACCAGCGCTGTATCATCAGCGAACAACAACTGACTCACTACCCAAGCCCTCTCATCCATAACATACTGCATACTTGCCCCTCTATGCAAAACTCTTGCATTCACCTTTTCTAACAGCCCAATCCATAAACAAATTAAACAACCATGGAGACATCACACACCCCTGCCGCAAACTGACATTCACTGAGAACCAATCACTTTCCTCTCTTCCTACTCGTACACATGCCTTATATCCTCGATAAAAACTTTTCATTGCTTCCTGCAACTTGCCTCCCACACCATATACTCTTAATACCTTCCACAGAGCATCTCTATCAACTCTATCATATGCCTTCTCCAGATCCATAAATGCTACTTACAAGTCCATTCGTTTTCCTAAGTATTTTACACATACATTCTTCAGAGCAAACACCTGATCCAAACGTCCTCTACCACTTCTGAAACCATACTGCTCTTCCCCAATCCGATGCTCTGTACATGCCTTCACCCTCTCATTCAATACTCTCTCATATAATTTCCCAGGAATACTCAACAAACTTATGCCTCTGTAATTTGAACATTTAACTTTATCCTCTTTGCATTTGTACAATGACACTGCATGCATTCCGCCAATCCTCAGGCACTTCACCATGAGCCATACATACATTAAATATCCTTACCAACCAGTCAACAACACAGTCACCCCCTACCTCTTCTCTGTTTACCAAATCATTGTATGGAGAAAAACTGGAGGAAGTGAAGTGTTTTAGATATCTGGGAGTGGATTTGGCAGCGGATGGAACCATGGAAGCGGAAGTGAGTCACAGGGTGGAGGAGGGGGCGAAAGTTCTGGAAGCGTTTAGAAGTGTATGGAAGGCGAGAACATTATCTCAGAAAGCAAAAATGGGTATGTTTGAAGGAATAGTGGTTCCATCAATGTTATATGGTTGCGAGGCGTGGGCTATAGATAGGGTTGTGAGGAGGAGGGTGGATGAGTTGGAAATGAGATGTTTGAGAACAATATGTGGTGTGAGGTGGTTTGATCGAGTAAGTAATGAAAGGGTAAGAGAGATATGTGGTGATAAAAAGAGTGTGGTTGAGAGAGCAGAAGAGGGTGTTCTGAAATGGTTTGGTCACATAGAGAGAATGAGTGAGGAAAGGTTGACAAAGAGGATATATGTGTCGGAGGTGGAGGGAGCGAGGAAAAGTGGGAGACCGAATTGTAGGTGGAAGGATGGAGTGAAAAAGATTTTGTGCGATCGGGGCCTAAACTTGCAGGTGGGTGAAAGGCGTGCAGGGAATAGAGTGAATTAGAACGATGTGGTATACCGAGGTCGACGTGCTATCAATGGATTGAACCAGGGCATGTGAAGCGTCTGGGGTAAACCATGGAAAGTTTTGTGGGGCCTAGATGTGGAAAGGGAGCTGAGGTTTCGTTGCATTATACATGACAGCTAGAGAGTGAGTGTGAACGAATGTGGCCTTTGTTGTCTTTTCCTAGCGCTACCTCGCGTGCGTGCGAAGGGAGGGGGTTGTCATTTCATGTGTTTCGGGGTGGCGACGAGAATGAATAAGGACTGCAAGAATGAATTATTTACATGTGTATATATGTATATGTCTTTGTATGTATATATATATATATATATATATATGAATGCGTTGAAATGTATAGGTATGTATATGTGCGTGTGTGGACTTGCATGTATATACATTTGTATGTGGGTGGGTTGGGCCATTCTTTCGTCTGTTTCCTTGCGCTACCTCGCTAACGCGGGAGACTGCGACAAAGTATGATATATATATATATATGATGATACAGCGCTGGTGGCTGATTCATGTGAGAAACTGCAGAAGCTGGTGACTGAGTTTGGAAAAGTGTGTGGAAGAAGAAAGTTAAGAGTAAATGTGAATAAGAGCAAGGTTATTAGGTACAGTAGGGTTGAGGGTCAAGTCAATTGGGAGGTGAGTTTGAATGGAGAAAAACTGGAGGAAGTGAAGTGTTTTAGATATCTGGGAGTGGATCTGGCAGCGGATGGAACCATGGAAGCGGAAGTGGATCATAGGGTGGGGGAGGGGGCGAAAATCCTGGGGGCCTTGAAGAATGTGTGGAAGTCGAGAACATTATCTCGGAAAGCAAAAATGGGTATGTTTGAAGGAATAGTGGTTCCAACAATGTTGTATGGTTGCGAGGCGTGGGCTATGGATAGAGTTGTGCGCAGGAGGATGGATGTGCTGGAAATGAGATGTTTGAGGACAATGTGTGGTGTGAGGTGGTTTGATCGAGTAAGTAACGTAAGGGTAAGAGAGATGTGTGGAATAAAAAGAGCGTGGTTGAGAGAGCAGAAGAGGGTGTTTTGAAGTGGTTTGGGCACATGGAGAGGATGAGTGAGGAAAGATTGACCAAGAAGATATATGTGTCGGAGGTGGAGGGAACAAGGAGAAGAGGGAGACCAAATTGGAGGTGGAAAGATGGAGTGAAAAAGATTTTGTGTGATCGGGGCCTGAACATGCAGGAGGGTGAAAGGAGGGCAAGGAATAGAGTGAATTGGAGCGATGTGGTATACCGGGGTTGACGTGCTGTCAGTGGATTGAATCAAGGCATGTGAAGCGTCTGGGGTAAACCATGGAAAGCTGTGTAGGTATGTATATTTGCGTGTGTGGACGTATGTATATACATGTGTATGGGGGGGGGGGTGGGCCATTTCTTTCGTCTGTTTCCTTGCGCTACCTCGCAAACGCGGGAGACAGCGACAAAGTATAATAAATAAATATAAATAAATATATATATATATATATATATATATATATATATATATATATATATATATATATATATATATATATATATTATCCCTGGGGATAGGGGAGAAAGAATACTTCCCACGTATTCCCTGGGTGTCGTAGGAGGCGACTAAAAGGGGAGGGAGCGGGTGGCTGGAAATCCTCCCCTTTCTTGTTTTTTTTTAATTTTCCAAAAGAAGGAACAGAGAAGGGAGTCAGGTGAGGATATTCCCTCTAAGGCCCAGTTCTCTGTTCTTAACGCTACCTCGCTAACGCGGGAAATGGCAAATAGTATAAAAAATATATATATATATATATATATATATATATATATATATATATATATATATATATATATATATATATATATATATATATATATATATATATATTTTACTTATTTATTTTACTTTGTCGCTTTCTCCCGCGTTAGCGAGACAGCGCAAGAAAACAGACGAAAGAATGGCCCAACCTGCCCACATACACATGTATATACATACACGTCCACACACGCATATATGCAAACCTATACATCTCAACGTATACATTTATATATACACACACAGACATATACATATATACACATGTACATAATTCATACTGTCTGCCTTTATTCATTCCCATCGCCACCTCGCCACACATGAAATAAGAACCCCCTTCCCCCCGCATGTGCATGAAGTAGCGCTAGAAAAAGACAACAAAGGCCACATTCGTTCACACTTAGTCTCTAGCTGTCATGTATAATGCACCGACACCACAGCTCCCTTTCCACATCCAGGCCCCACAGAACTTTCCATGGTTTACCTCAGACGCTTCACATGCCCTGGTTCAATCCATTGACAGCACGTCGACCCCGGTATACCACATCGTTCCAATTCACTCTATTCCTTGCACGCCTTTCACCCTCCTGCATGTTCAGGCCCCGATCAATCAAAATCTTTTTCACTCCATCTTTCCACCTACAATTTGGTCTCCCACTTCTCGTTCTTTCCACCTCTGACACATATATCCTCTTGGTCAATCTTTCCTCACTCATTCTCTCCATGTGACCAAACCATTTCAAAACACCCTCTCTCAACCACAATCTTTTTATTACCACACATCTCTTTTACCCTTACATTACTTACTCGATCAAACCACTTCACACCTCATATTGTCCTCAAGCATCTCATTTCCAGCACATCCACCCTCTTCCGCACAACTTTATCTATAGCCCACGCCTTGCAACCATATAACATTGTTGGAACCACTATTCCTTCAAACATACCCATTTTTGCTTTCCGAGATAATGTTCTCGACTTCCACACATTCTTCAACGCTCCCAAAACTTTCGCCCCCACCCCCACCCTATGATTCACTTCCGCTTCCATGGTTCCATCCGCTGCCAAATCCTCTCCCAGATATCTAAAACACTTCAATTCCTCCAGTTTTTCTCCATTCAAACTTACCTCCCAATTGACTTGTCCCTCAACCATACTGTACCTAATAACCTTGCTCTTATTCACATTTACTCTCAGCTTTCTTCCTTCACACACTTTACCAAACTCAGTCACCAGCTTTTGCAGTTTCTCACCCGAATCAGCCACCAGCGCTGTATCATCAGCGAACAACAACTGACTCACTTCCCAAGCTCTCTCATCCACAACAGACTTCATACTTGTTCCTCTTTCCAAAGCTCTTGCATTCACCTCCCTAACAACCCCATCCATAAACAAATTAAACAACCATGGAGACATCACACACCCCTCCCGTAAACCAAAATTGACTGAGAACCAATCACTTTACTCTCTTCCTACACGTACACATGCATTACATCCTCGATAAGAACTTTTAACCGCTTCTAACAACTTGCCTCCCACACTATATATTCTTAATACCTTCCACAGAGCATCTCTATCAACTCTATTATATGCCTTCTCCAGATCCATAAATGCTACATACAAATCCATTTGCTTTTCTAAGTATTTCTCACATACATTCTTCCAAGCAAACACCTGATCCACACATCCTCTACCACTTCTGAAACCACACTGCTCTTCCCCAATCTGATTCTCTGTACATGCCTTCACCCTCTCAATCAATACACTCCCGTATAATTTCCCAGGAATACTCAACAAACCTATGCCTCTGTAATTTGAGCACTCACCTTTATCCTCTTTGCCTTTGTAAATGGCACTATGCAAGCATTCCCCCAATCCTCAGGCACCTCACCATGAGTCATACATACATTAAATAACCTCACCATCCAGTCAACAATACAATCACCCCCTTTTTTAATAAATTCCACTGCAATACCATCCAAACCCGCTGCCTTGCCGGCTTTCATCTTCCGCAAGCTTTTACTACCTCTTCTCTGTTTACCAAATCATTCTCCCTAACCCTCTCTCTTTGCACACCACCTCGACCAAAACGCCCTATATCTGCCACTCTTTCATCAAACACATTCAACAAACCTCCAAAATACTCACTCCATCTCCTTCTCACATCACTACTACTTGTTATCACCTCCCCATTAGCCACCTTCACTGAAGTTCCCATTTGTTCCCTTGTCTTACGTACTTTATTTATCTCCTTCCAAAACATCTTATTCTCCCTAAAATTCAATGATACTCTCTCACCCAAACTCTCATCTGCCATCCTTTTCGCCTCTTGCACCTTTCTCTTGACCTCCTGCCTCTTTCTTTTATACATCTCCCACTCATTTGCATTATTTCCCTGCAAAAATCTTCCAAATGCCTCTCTCTTCTCTTTCACTAATATTCTAGCTTCTTCATCCCATCACTCACTACCCTTTCTAATCAACCCACCTCCCACGCTTCTCATGCCACAAGCATCCCTTGCGCAAGCCATCACTGCTTCCCTAAATACATCCCATTCCTCCTCCACTCCCCTTACGTCCATTGTTCTCACCTTTTTACATTCTGTACTCAGTCTCTCCTGGTACTTCCTCACACAAGTCTCCTTCCCAAGCTCACTTACTCTCACCACTCTCTTTACCCCAACATTCTCTCTTCTTTTCTGAAAACCTCTACAAATCTTCACATTCGCCTCCACAAGATAATGATCAGACATCCCTCCAGTTGCACCTCTCAGCACATTAACATCCAAAAGTCTCTCTTCGCGCGCCTATCAATTATCACGTAATCCAATAATGCTCTCTGAGCATCTCTCCTACTTACATACGTATACTTATGTATATCTCTTTTTAATCTAGGTATTCCCAACCACCAGTCCTTTTTCAGCACATAAATCTACAAGCTCTTCACCATTTCCATTTACTTATTCATATATTCATTTCAAGGATACAGGGTCAACATAATAGAACATATACACAACCAGACTTCACTACAGCTGAGGAAACCATTGATGTATTTTGTCTTGCTATGGTTCATCATATAGAGACAGGGTTGAGTAACCCTTGCATTAACTGGATGGTTGATCTTGGGCTTCATATCCCAATTATAGACAGCTCCGAATATTGAAAGCTTCATACTATTCTCAGATCTTGCATGAATATCAAAATATTCATCATCTGACACACCAGCCAGTATAGTACCACTCCAGGCAGTATAGTGCCACTCCAGGCGGTATAGTGACACCTCAGGCAGTATAGTGATACTACAGCCATTATAGTGATACTACAGCCATTATAGTGATACTACAGCCATTATAGTGATACTACAGCCATTATAGTGATACTACAGCCAGTATAGTGATACTACAGCCATTATAGTGATACTACAGCCAGTATAGTGATACTACAGCCAGTATAGTGATACCACAGTCAGTATAGTGACACCCCTGCCAGCATAGTGACACCCCAAGCATTCCACTGCCATCAAAATATCCCGATCATCGAGGTGAGGACAATGCTATAAACACCCGGGCCATCAGAGACTGACTGTCTTGCCCGTGTGAAGTTTATTTATGGCTTTCATGAATGAATCTTTGGCCAGGTTAACTGACGCGTATCGTCTGAAGATACATTACTAGTCGTGATAAACAACTGTATTGTTTCAGGCATCATATCTTCTTTCTTCTTACTAAACTCTCTCTCTCTCTCTCTCTCTCTCTCTCTCTCTCTCTCTCTCTCTCTCTCTCTCTCTCTCTCTCTCTCAGGTATTATAGCATTTGTGAGGTAAACACCTGCTTTCTCAGCGATCATCGCTCACCCTCCACTCGTTCATCTTTCGCTTGAGGTACGGTGTTGTGTGAACCAAACGTTATATTATGAGAGCGAACGTTCACTAGTGTGAGAGTCACCACCGGCCTGGCTCAGCTGCCAGGTATTGTGGCCAACTTGTGCACCAAACTATCATCTTCCTGATGGTAACAAGCAGTAAAGTCATTTACAATTACAACATCACTTTGTAATGTAATAATGAATGATGTATGATGTAATATGATTCATGTAATAATGAGTAATAATATTGAATGGTACCATAATGAAGTAGTTGGCATCGTTATGGGCGCAGGTGGGTAGCTTCCTGAGCAGCAGCAGCAGTAATCAGTGCAGCTGCGAAAGACTGTTGGAGATAGCGGGCCTCCCACACCACCAGCACCCTCTCTCACCTTCCTGACCATTATCTTCCACCACCACCATCATCACCACCACTACATCACCCCACCATCACCACCACTACATCACCTCACCATCACCACCACTACATCACCTCACCACCACCACCACTACATCACCCCACCATCACCACCACTACATCACCTCACCACCACCACCACTACATCACCTCACCACCACCACCACTACATCACCTCACCATCACCACCACTACATCACCTCACCACCACCACCACTACATCACCTCACCATCACCACCACTACATCACCCCACCACCACCACCACTACATCACCTCACCATCACCACCACTACATCACCCCACCATCACCACCACTACATCACCTCACCATCACCACCACTACATCACCCCACCACCACCACCACTACATCACCTCACCATCACCACCACTACATCACCCCACCATCACCACCACTACATCACCCCACCATCACCACCACTACATCACCTCACCACCACCACCACTACATCACCCCACCATCACCACCACTACATCACCTCACCACCACCACCACTACATCACCTCACCACCACCACCACTACATCACCTCACCATCACCACCACTACATCACCCCACCACCACCACCACTACATCACCTCACCATCACCACCACTACATCACCCCACCATCACCACCACTACATCACCCCACCATCACCACCACTACATCACCTCACCACCACCACTACATCACCCCACCATCACCACCACTACATCACCCCACCATCACCACCACTACATCACCCCACCATCACCACCACTACATCACCTCACCATCACCACCACTACATCACCCCACCATCACCACCACTACATCACCTCACCATCACCACCACTACATCACCCCACCATCACCACCACTACATCACCTCACCATCACCACCACTACATCACCCACCATCACCACCACTACATCACCTCACCATCACCACCACTACATCACCCCACCATCACCACCACTACATCACCTCACCATCACCACCACTACATCACCCCACCATCACCACCACTACATCACCCCACCATCACCACCACTACATCACCCCACCATCACCACCACTACATCACCTCACCACCACCACTACATCACCCCACCATCACCACCACTACATCACCTCACCATCACCACCACTACATCACCTCACCATCACCACCACTACATCACCCCACCATCACCACCACTACATCACCTCACCATCACCACCACTAACATCACCCACCATCACCACCACTACATCACCCCACCATCACCACCACTACATCACCTCACCATCACCACCACTACATCACCCCACCATCACCACCACTACATCACCTCACCATCACCACCACTACATCACCTCACCATCACCACCACTACATCACCTCACCATCACCACCACTACATCACCACACCACCACCACTACATCACCCCACCATCACCACCACTACATCACCTCACCACCACCACTACATCACCCCACCATCACCACCACTACATCACCTCACCATCACCACCACTACATCACCTCACCATCACCACCACTACATCACCTCACCACCACCACTACATCACCCCACCATCACCACCACTACATCACCTCACCATCACCACCACTACATCACCCCACCATCACCACCACTACATCACTACACCACCACTACATCACCCCACCATCACCACCACTACATCACCTCACCATCACCACCACTACATCACCCCACCATCACCACCACTACATCACCCCACCATCACCACCACTACATCACCCCACCATCACCACCACTACATCACCCCACCATCACCACCACTACATCACCTCACCATCACCACCACTACATCACCCTCCCTGACCACCACTACAACACCCTCCCTGACCACCACTACATCACCCTCCCTGACCACCACTACATCACCTCACCATCACCACCACTACATCACCTCACCATCACCACCACTACATCACCCCACCATCACCACCACTACATCACCTCACCATCACCACCACTACATCACCCCACCATCACCACCACTACATCACCCCACCATCACCACCACTACATCACCCCACCATCACCACCACTACATCACCCCACCATCACCACCACTACATCACCCTCCCTGACCACCACTACATCACCCCACCATCACCACCACTACATCACCCCACCATCACCACCACTACATCACCCCACCATCACCACCACTACATCACCCACCCTCACCACCACTACATCACCCCACCATCACCACCACTACATCACCCCACCATC
>NC_092250.1:20979116-20984116 GCF_036320965.1 Panulirus ornatus | reverse complement strand
GATCACATCTTACGTATCATCACATCTTACGTATCATCATATCTTATGTATGGGCACATCTTATGTATGATCACGTCTTACGAATGGGAACATCTTACGTATGGGCACTTCTTACGTATGATCAAATCTTATGTATGATCACATCTTGCGTATGGGAATATCTTATGTATGGTTAAATCTTACGTATGATCAAATTTTACGTACGATCACATCTTACGTATGGGCATATCTTACGTATCGAGACATCATACGCATGATCACATCTTACGTATGGTCACATCTTACGTACGATCACATCTTACGTATGGGCATATCTTACGTATAGGGACATCATACGTATGTTCACATCTTACGTATGATCAAATTTTACGTACGATCACATCTTACGTATGGGCATATCTTATGTATAGGGACATCATACGCATGATCACATCTTACGTACAATCACATCTTACATATGGGCACATCTTACGTATACTGACATCTTACTTTCGATCACATCTTACATATCATCAAATCTTACGTAGGGTTACATCACACGTATGGGCACACCTTCATTGTTGTATGAAAGGTTTTGTGTGATTGGTTATCATTTATGTGTTGTGGGAGAGTTTTACTCGTGTTGTCCCGCCTCTGAGTCGTGATATGTGGTGCACCACATTTTTCCTTCTATGTGGGGGTGTGTGTACTTATTTGGGCATTTGTTTGACTGTATGTTTGCACATATATTTGCTCGTACATGTTTCTTTTTCTATGTTAGCTGAAACGGCTCAACTCAGACCCCTATCAATGCCATTTCATTAATGCAATATATACAGACTGAACAAGGCATCCAATATATCGACCAACCCATACGGGTTGACTGTGGATCGACTGCCGCAACCAGGATTCGAACCTATGCACTCTTCTCTGAGCGGCCAGTAAATGCGTCACGGTAAGGAACGCTAACAGATACACCACGGTTGTATACCTGTATGTCTTTGCATATGTGTTTCTATTTCTATATGTGACACTGTGAGTGTTTCAATTTGTGTCGTGTGTGCAGGATTTTATATGTAAATTTGTGTCTTTGTGTGTGTTTGTGTATATATTTGTGAGTGAATGATTATGTTCCTGTTCATATGTATACATGTATTCATGTTTTTAGGGATCTGTCTGCATAAATTCTACAATTACCTCTCTGTCTGTACAATAACCTGTTTGTACAATAACCTGTCTGTACGATAAGTTATCTGCGCAATAAGCTGCTTGAGTGTGAACTGGTCGACAAGTACTGGACTGGTTGTGTGTGAACTGGTCGACAAGTGCTGGACTGGTTGTGTGTGAACTGGTCGACAAGTGCTGGACTGGTTGTGTGTGAACTGGTCGACAAGTACTGGACTGGTTGTGTGTGAACTGGTCGACAAGTACTGGACTGGTTGTGTGTGAACTGGTCGACAAGTACTGGACTGGTTGTGTGTGAACTGGTCGACAAGTACTGGACTGGTTGTGTGTGAACTGGTCGACAAGTACTGGACTGGTTGTGTGTGAACTGGTCGACAAGTAGTGGACTTGGAGATGTTTACCTGACACAGAATTGTTTTGGAATTGGCTCGTTGTTGGTGGCATCCGCGTGTGAGTTGGTTGTTAGGTGAAGGTGAGACTGGTGTGAGTTGGTTGTTAGGTGACGGTGAGACTAGTGTGAGTTGGTTGTTAGGTGAAGGTGAGACTAATGTGAGTTGGTTGTTAGGTGAAGGTGAGACTAGTGTGAGTTGGTTGTTAGGTGAAGGTGAGACTGGTGTGAGTTGGTTGTTAGGTGAAGGTGAGACTGGTGTGAGTTGGTTGTTAGGTGAAGGTGAGACTGGTGTGAGTTGGTTGTTAGGTGAAGGTGAGACTGGTGTGAGTTGGTTGTTAGGTGAAAGTGAGACTGGTGTGAGTTGGTTGTTAGGTGAAGGTGAGACTGGTGTGAGTTGGTTGTTAGGTGAAGGTGAGACTGGTGTGAGTTGGGTGTTAGGTGAAGGTGAGACTGGTGTGAGTTGGTTGTTAGGTGAAGGTGAGACTGGTGTGAGTTGGTTGTTAGGTGAAGGTGAGACTGGTGTGAGTTGGTTGTTAGGTGAAGGTGAGACTGGTGTGAGTTGGTTGTTAGGTGAAGGTGAGACTGGTATGATTGTTGTGAGCTTGAAGAGTGAGATTCTGTGGGTTGGCTATGAGATGAAAGTGCAACTTTACTGAACCATCTGTGAGTTGATTGTTACATGTGTGTGTGTTTATGAGAAAGTTAAGAGAAACAGGTAACGTGCTCAAGATTGGCTGAGATGGTTGTTAGGCCATTTGCATCATGGTTCTGATGGTTGGTACTTAGGTGTGATATGTCTGACGAATGTCTGTGAATTTGTTGTAAGGTGGCTCTATATTGGCGAAGAGATGGTCGTTTGATGTCTGTGGCTCAGTTAGGAGACATCTGTGCTTCAGTTTTGAGGTGTTTGTGAGCTACATGTATGTACACACCATACAACACTAGCTGAGAGTCCCAACATTAACCTACAGTACTTCTCCTCCTCGTCTTACATTCATTATATTTTCTGTAAGAGTAAACATTAAACCAATCTTCAATCGCACATGTTCCACTGGACGACATCCCTAGCCACTCCATTACCCACTTGCACGCGACGTTGCCATGCTTCCTTAACCAACCGTCCAAGATGTTTATCAAAACATTTTAGGGAAAAACGGAGAATCTGGTTTTAGAAAGTTGCCGGGAAATTCCTCTTACCAATGTGATAATGCTATGAGATTACAGAGTCTTGCGTCTCTCTCTCTCTCTCTCTCTCTCTCTCTCCCCAGTTGACTCATCTGCACACGCTCTCATAAACGTGCATTTTTTTTTTTAACGGCGCCCTGCCCTCCAGCAGCCCTTTCTATGCCTGAATATTAGATCTAACTAAGCTTACTGGAATAACTTTAGCTCTAACTAAGCTGATTGGAATAACTTTAGCTCTAACTAAGCTGACTGGAGTAACTTTCGTAAATTCTTTTCTGACTTTCCATAGGTAAATTATTGTCTATGTGTTAGAGTTTCTTTCTTCGCCAAACGCATAACAAAGATTATTCTTACGGGAATGGAAGCATTTATCCCTCTTCCTCGAAGACGACCTCTTCATCCAAGTCATGGTTCAACCGTTCCCGTTCTGAGGCTATTCAAAAAAGAAACTAAGCATATCGGGCTTGGAAAAATTTTCCTTATCTGACTACCATTCAGCATTTGTCACTGCCGTAATCATTGCAAGCTCGTTATCCGAGAGGCAAAGCGTTCCTTTATTCAAAGGAAGTACGGTAACTCTCCTCGTCATCCACTGATAGGTCTTTCTGGTCTTTAGGTAATGGAATCTCTAACAACTTCTGTTGCTTTGCCTTTCTTCCACATTTCCATACTGAAGGTATTATAACTGTCTCTTCCATAGAGAATACAACTGTGGTTTCCGTTTCTAATCCAACTCTTATCTTACTAACGTTTGGTCGTCATCCCTGAAAGGTTTTGTGAGTCATGTGTAGTTGCTCTTGACATATCTAAGGCTTTTGACAAGGTGTGGCATTGAGGTCTCTAAACTCCCCTTTTTTAGCTTCCCTCTTTCACTTTGCTCCATCATATCTAGCTTCCTCTCCGGCCGATCTATCCCTGTGGTTGTTAATGAATCAGCCTCCCCTTCCTCTCCCTTTTTTCCATCAACAGCAGCGTTCCTCTTCTACCTTTTTATCAACGATTTCCCTTCTTCCACACTGACGACTTAACACTGCGTTCTTTTCTCACTCGCTCTGCATCTCGTCTTGACACATCTTCCTCAATAAACTCAGATTTGGACTGGATATCTTAGTTGGGCAGACAAAATTTAGTTACGTTTAATGCCTCCAAGATGCAATTTCTACCCATCTCTCTATCGAAAACTCCTCACAACTCTCGTCACTCCATGGACGGTTCTGTAATTCCACCTCTTGACTCACTGATCATACTTGGTATTACTGTAACATTTCTTGGAAACCCCATATCACGGAAATAGCTGAGGCTGCCTCTAAGAAACTTGGTGTCCTGTTAAGATGTTGAAATTTCTTTTCCTTGTATGGAGTACTGCTCTCATATCTGGGGTGGTTCTAGCTCTGTAACCTCACTTGACAGAGTTGAGTTAAAAGCGGTCCTACTTATAAACTGTCTCAGGCTAACTTCCAAGCTTGACCCCCTTGCCCTACGCCGCAATGTTGGTTCACTTTCTCTCTTCTATAGGTATTTCTCCTTTCTAGAGTTATCTGCTTGTGTGCCCACACCACTAGCTAGAACGCACAATACTCGGCAAGCTGCTGCGTCACATGATTACTGTGTGGCCGTTGGCAACTCAAGGGTAGGTAGATGCGTTGGCAGACACCAGTCTCGCTTTACAGGTGTGTTGGCAGGCACCACTCTTCATGTACAGGTGTTGTTGGCAAATACACTCTCTCTGTACAGGTGTGTTGGCAGACAGTACTCTCCCTGTACATGTGTGTTGGCAGACAGCACTTTCCACGTACAGGTGTGTTGGCAGACACACTCTCTCTGTACAGGTGTGTTGGCAGACAGCACTTTCCACGTACAGGTGTGTTGGCAGACAGCACTTTCCCTGTACAGGTGTGTTGGCAGACAGCACTCGCCCTGTACAGGTGTGTTGGCAGACAGCACTCGCCCTGTACAGGTGTGTTGCAAGAAATGATGCTGTGTAAATGAGTGAGGATAGACGGGGGCAGACAGTATGGAGGGAGGGAGGGAGGGACGGGTGTTGACAGCAATGTCATGATGGCTGGTCCCCGCCCGGGGCGATGGTCATGATGGTTCGTGAGTCATCATCATCATCATCATTGTGATAGTTAACGATGATTCCGTTGGACATTCTAATTATACACGTGTTATGTATCATCATTCTGATACACGTGTTATGTATCATCATTCTGATACACGTGTTGTGTATCATCATTCTGATACACGTGTTATGTATCAT